>NC_043717.1:98236546-98459311 GCF_006229205.1 Suricata suricatta
TATATATATATATATATATATATATATATATATATATATATATATTCTAGATACAAGTCCTTTATTTGATATGTACTTTCCTTCTAGCATATGCCTTATCTTTTCATTATCTTAACAGTGTCTTTCACAGAGGAATAGATTTTTAAAAATTAGACTTTTATATACCACCTCTTCTTTATCCATTCATCAGTTGATGGACATTTGGGCTCTTTCCATAATTTGGCTATTGTTAATAGTGCTGCTATAAACATTGGGGTACGTGTGCCCCTATGAATCGGCATTCTTGTATCCTTTGGATAAATTCCTCATAGTGCTATTGCTGGGTCATAGGGTAATTCTACTGTTAATTTTTTGAGGAACCTCCACACTGTTTTCCAGAGCAGCTGCACCGGTTTGCCTTCCCACCAACGGTGTAAGAGGGTTCCTATTTCCCTACATCCTTGCTAATATCTGTTTTTTCCTGAGTCGTTAATTTTAGCCACTTTGACCAGTGTGAGGTAGTATCTCAATGGGGTTTTGATTTGTATTTCTCTGATGATGAGTGATGTTGAGCAACTTTTCATGTGTCTATTAGGCATCTGGAGGTCTTCTTTGGAAGAGTGTCTATTTATGCCTTATGCCCATTTCTTCACTGGATTACTTGTTTTTCAGGTGTTAAGTTTGGTAAGTTCTTTATAGATTTTGGATACTAACTCTTTATCCAATATGTCATTTGCAAATATCTTCTTCCATTCTGTTGGTTGCCTTTTAGTTTTGTTGATTGTTTCTTTTGCTGTGCAGAAGCTTTTTATCTTGATGAGGTCCCAATAGCTCATTTTTAATACTATGTGGTGATCAAAAAGAATGAAATCTTGCCATTTGCAACAATGTTAATGGAACTGGAGGGTAGTATGCTAAGTGAAATAAGTCAGTCAGAGAAAGACAGATATGATATGTTTTTACTCATATGTAGAAGTTGAGAAACTTCACAGAAGAGCATGGGGAAGAGAAGAGGAAAATAGTTACAAACAGAGAGGGAAGGAGGCAAAACATAAGAGATTCTTAAATACAGAGAACAAACTGAGGGTTGATGGAGGTGGGGAAAATGGATGATGGGCATTGAGGAGGGCACTTGTTGTTACTTGATGTAAGTAATGAATCATGGGAATCTACTCTGTAGCCAAGAGCATACTGTATACACTGAATGTTAGCTAACTTGACAATAAATTATATTTTAAAAATTAGACTTTTATTTTTTGATCTTAAAAAATTTTTTAATGTTTATTTTTGAAAGAGAGGGAGAGAGTGCAAGTGGAGGGGCAGAGAGATTGGGAAACAGAGGATCTGAAGCAGGCTGTCAGCAGATAGTTTGAAGTGAGGCTCAAACTCGTGAACCATGAGGTCATGACCTGAGCTGAAGTTGGACACTTAACCGACTGAGGCTCCCAAACATTTCTAAAATTAGACCTTGTTTTTAATGTTTATTTTTGAGAGAGAGAAAGAGAGAGATTGAGATTGAGATTCCACAAGGGGGGGGCAGAGGGCGGAGACACAGAATCTGAAGCAGGCCCCAGGCTCTGAGATATCAGCACGGAGCCCCATGAAGGGCTTGAACTCACGAGCTGTGAGATCATGAGCTGAGTCGAAGTCCAACATTTAACCCAGTGAGCCACCCAGGCACCCCCAAAATTTTATTTTTATTTTGAGATCATTGCAGATTCACATGCAGTTGCAAGAAATAATAGAGATCTCATGTATCCTTTACCCAGTTTCCTCCAATGGCAACATCTTACAAAACTCTAGTACATGGCAATGAGAAAGAATGAAATCTGGCTATTCATGGCAACATGGATGGATGTAGAGGTGTTATGCTAAATGAAATAAGTCAGGCAGAGGACAGATACCATATGTTTTCACTTATAAGTGTAACAGGAGAACCTAACAGAGGACCATGGGCAGGGGACGGGGGAAAAAAGAGTCAGGGAGAGGGAGGCAAATCATGAGAGACTCTTGAAGACTGAGAACAAACAGAGGGCTGAAGGGGGAGGGGGAAAAGGGAAAGGGAGTGATGGATATGGAGGAGGGCACTTGTGGGGAAGAGTACTGGATGTTATATGGAAACTAACTTGACAATAAACTATAAAAAAAAGAATAATTACAGAAATGACACTAAGAAAATAAAGTACAAAAATAGATATAAAAAAACTGTAGTGCAATATCACAGCCAGGATAGTGATATGGATACAGTCAAGATAGAGAATATTCTAACAACCACAAGGGTCCCCCATGTTGCCCCTTTATAGCCACACCCACTTTTCCCAGACCCCACCTCCAGCAACCACTAATTTGTTTTCTATGTCTATAATGATGTCATTTCAAGAATGTGATATAAAGGGAATCATGTAATATGTAAATTTGAGGGATTAGCTTTTTCTGCAAAACATAATTGTCTGGGGAGTCATTCAGATTATGTATATGGATAGTCCATTCCTTTTTACTGCTGCGTAATATTCCATGGTGTGGATTACCACTGTTTAACAATTTGCCCACTCTGGGACTTGTGGTTTCTAATACAAAGAAAGCTGTTATAAACATTTATGTGCAGGTTCATGTGGGAACATAAATTTTCTTTTCTCTGGGATAAACACCTAAGAGTGCATTTGCTAGCTAATGTTGTGATTCCATTTTAGGTGTTTAAAAATCTGCTGGAGTTTTTTCTATAGTGGCTATATACCATTTTACATTCCCACCAGAAATGTGTGTGATCCAGTTTCTCTGGATCTTCCCAAGCATTTGTTGTTGTCACTGTTTTTTTACTTTAGCCATTCATATAGATAGGTGTGTAGTGATATCAAATTTACACTTCTCCAATGTCAGATCTTTTACACTTGTTTGCCACTTGTATATCCACTTCAGTAAAGTGTCTGTTCTTGTCTTTTGCCCATTTTCCAATTGGGTCTTTTGGTTTGCTGTTGTTGGGCTTTTCTTTTTAACTGTTGAGTTTGAAATTTCCTTATATATTCTAGATATTAGTCCTTTGTAGGATATTTAGATCCTGAAGATATTCTCTGATGTTTTTTCTAAAAGTTTAATCTTTTTGTGTTTTACATTTAAGTCCATGGTATAGTTTGAGTTAATTTTTTATAAAGTGTGAGCTTAGGTAGGTCAAGTTTCTTTCTCCCCCCCCCCTTTTTTTTTTTTTTTGCCAGTTGCTCTAGCACAAGTTTTAGAAAAAACTATCCTTCCTCCACTGTTGATCTATTTGTAGGCTCTCTATTCTATCCTCCTGATTTATATGTCTATTACCCTGCAACACCACAGCCTTGATTAGTCTCACCATATAATAAGACATGAAATTGGATAAACTGTTTCTTCCCCCTTTATTCTTTTTCAGAACTGTCCTAGAGGTTATAACTTTTTTGTCTTTTCATAAACATTTTAGAAGAATCTTTTCTGTTTCTTCAAAAAGTCTTGCTTGTATTTTGATAGGAATTACATTAAACATGTAATTTGGGGAGAATTGGACAATTTGAGGAGAATTGACATTTTTAGTATGTTGAATCTTATAATCCGTGAACAGGCTGTGTCTCTCCAGATATTTAGATCTTTGGCTTCTTGCATGAGCATGTTATAGTTTTCAGCATGTTTTGTGTTGTTATATTTGCACATAAGTATTTTTTGGCCAATTGTAAATGATATTATATTTCCAACTTCATTTTCTGTATTTTCAATGCTAGTATATATACAATTGATTTTTATATGTTTATCTTATATTCTATGATCTTGCAGAAATCACATATTCTAGGATTTGGTGAACTTGGGTTTTTGATGCAGACAATCATGTCATTTGAAAGTGTATTCGTTTTCTTTCTTCCTTTCAGATCTATATACCTTTTCTTTCCTTTTTTTGCCTTAATTACACTGACCAGCAGTCCTTGCGCTATGTTGACTAAGAGTGGTGGCAGTGGACATCCTTGTCTTGTTCTTGACTTGGTGGAGAGAGGGGGTACTTTCTCCTTCAAGTGTTTATTTAAATTCCAGTTAGTTAACCTACAGTGTAATATTCATTTCAGGTGTTGAATTTAGTGATTCAATACTTCCAGAGGGGGTATTTGTAGTCTTTAATCACTAAATATAAAGCTGGCTCTAAGTTTTTCTATATTCTCTTTATGAAGAGAATTCCTATTTATTCCTATTTTTCTAAGTGCTTTTTTAAATAATGGGTTTTGATTTTTATCAAATGATTTTTGCAACAATTGATATGGACATGCAATTTTCTTCTTTACCTATTGCTATGATAAATTACATTAATTGATTTTTTGAGATTTTATTTTAACGTTTATTTATTTTGAGCGAGAGCAAGAGCGAGAGAAAGAGAGAGAGAGAGAGAATGAGCAAGGGTGGGGCAGAGAGAGAGGGAAAGAGAGAGAGAATCCCAAGCAGGTTCTGCACTGTCAAGGAAGAGCCCGATGCAGGGCTTGAACCCATGAACCATGAAATCATGACCTGAGCCAAAACCGGGAATTGGACACTTAGCTGACTGAGTCACCCAGGTGCCCCAAGATTTTATTGTTAAGTAATCTATGCACCCAACGTGGGCCTCAAACTTACAAACACCAAGATTAAGAATTTCATGCTCTACTAACTAAGCCAAACAGGCACCCCTAATTTTAATTATTGAATCAGTCTTGTGTCCCTGGAGAGCAAAAGTCTTTCCTTGTGATCTTTAAATTTAGTTTGAGATTTTTAATTTTGGAAATATCCAGTGTTTAATGGATTGTACTTTTGGTGTTCTATCAACATGTCATTATCAAAATCACACAGATTTTTCTGTTTTCTTTTACAAGTTTTATAGTTTTATGTTTTTTTAATTTTAATGTTTATTTTATTTTTGAGAGAGAGAGGGCAAGCAGCGGCAGGGCAGAAAGAAAGACACAGAATCCCAAGCAGGCTCCAGGCTCTGAGTTGTCAGCACAGAGCCCAATGCGGGGCTTAAACCCACGAACTGTGAGATCATGATCTGAGCTGAAGTCAGACACTCAACTGACTGAGGCACCCAGGCGCCCCTATAGTTTTATGTTTTACATTTAACTCTAAAATGTGTTTATACTCAATTTTTATATAAGACGTTAAGTCTGTGTCTATATTTCATTTACTTACTTACTTACTTACTTACGGATGTCCATTCATTCCAGCACCATTTATTAAAAGACTGTCCTTTCTTTACTGAATTGGCTTGGGACCTTTATCAAAAATTAAGTGAATATATCTGTGTGAGCCTATTAGTTGACTCTGTATTCTTGTCCCTTGGTTTGTATCAGTTCTTTCACCACCACTACTGTTTTAATTATTGTAACCATTCAGCAAGTCTTGTAACTAGACACTGTAATTCCTTCAACTTTATTTTTTCAACACTGTCTTAGCCATTCTAGTACTTTTACCCTTCCAAATAAATTTTAGAAAGAGTGCCTTGAGCATAGTTTGAACTCAGTAAGAATAGGCTTATTAACAATGACAGCTACCATTCATTGACTGCTTACTATATACCAGGAACTGAAATCATTTATTTTTTTATTAGACTTGTATGATGGGAACTAATTTTTGTCTGCATTCTGCACATGCAAACACTGAGGTTCAGAGGGCTTACCTATTTTGCCCAGATTCACACAATTTGTAGGCCATTGCTGAGGTCTGAGCCAAAGTATGCAAACTGATAAAAGCAATTTGGTAGTTCACCAATTGTCATGTTGTTTTGGAAAGTATCGTGGGCCCTATGAGCCTTCTACCTGGTGGTAAATTACAACAAAGCAAGTCTCGGGTTTATACAAGCATAAACTAGTAAGCAGGCCGAGGTAGTCCTGCCACCTGTTCTGAGGACTTGGTGAAATCCCACTATGTCCTTGGGGCACTGTGCCAGTCAGTAACGTATTGCTCCTCAGCCCCAAACCCATCCTTCTTTGCCTGCTTTGTGATGCTGGAGTTTGACCCTGCTGACTACACTTCTCCTTTGACACCTGGTACGCTCTGCCCAGAGAGTGCAGTGATGGAGACTGTAAGGCGGGAGCCGGAAGTGACTCTGTCTCCTTCCAACGTGCTACTTTCCTTATGGCCGCAAGCATGTCGGTGGATGGGAACCCAACCCTCACAGCTCAACAGTCCACTCACTCACTCTGGCAAATTTCTTCACCCCCCAACAGTGGGCTGTTTTCGCATGCCAGAGGCAGGCCCCCTCTGGCACGTTTGTCACCATAGTGGCTGCAGCTGTCCCTGTTTCCAAGAGCTGCACCCCCAAATTCTCCTCATTACCACAGAAGTGCCATGCGATTCTGTTTCAGCCACATTGCTCCTCAAAAATCTGAAACTTGGCCTTGCAAGGGCTCTGCCTCTGAGCATCTAGGTTCCTTTCTCATTCACATTTCCCTCAGCATTTGCTACCTCTGTATACCTTGGAATTCTTTTTCCCTTTTAATAGTTAACTACCATTTACCTCATTAATAATACTACATATAATTTTCCATATTCAAATTACTAGTGTGAATGCTCTCTTCGGACTGAATACTCAGGCACTGTTTTTTTCATATAGTTTACTGTCAAGTTGGTTTCCATGTAACACCCAGTGCTCATCCTCGCAAGTGCCCCCCTCCATGACCATCACTCCCCTTCCCCTCCCCCCCTCTCCCATCAGCCCTCGGTTTGTTCTCAGTATTTAAGAGTCTCTCATGGTTTGCTTCCCCTCCCCTCTCCAACTATTTTTTCCCCTTCTTCACCTCCATGGTCCTCTGTCAGTTTCTCCTGTTCCACATATGAGTGCAAACATATGGTATCTGTCCTTCTATGCCTGACTTATTTCACTTAGCATGACACCCTCGAGGTCCATCCACATTGCTACAAATGGCCATGTAATACTCCATTGTATATATAAACCATATCTTCTTGATCTGCTCATCAGGTAATGGACATTTAGGCTCTTTCCATGATTTGGCTATTGTGGACAGTGCTGCTATGAACATTGGGGTAGATCTACCCCTACACATCAACACTCCTATATTCAGACACTCTTTTAAATGCCTTATCTAAAAATGTTTCTCAAGGCCAGTATAGTATTTTGACAGCAGGAAACTTCCAACATCTAGTCCTCCTTTGTAGTGGGACACTGCGCCAAATGGAGTTGGCTCCAGACTTAGGATGTTACTCTCCATTGGTTATTGGACTCTGTTCAAGGATGAGTGAAATTGTACAGTCTTTCTATTTAGTCATATATTTTAAACGACATCCATTTTGTTGATGATATGTTTCTAATACCTTTTATGCCAATAGTCTCTAGTATAGATTTAGATAACACTATTTAAAGCACTCGCTCTAAGCCACTTTGGAGTGTAGAGCTCTAATTCAAGACATTTCAAATGGTAAAAGCTCACTAAGCCATCCTGGAGTGTGGATTGCTGATCAGGAAACTTTATTGGTTGCTAGCCACCCCTAGTAATAGATTTAATGCTACCTTACATAGTTGTATGAACCAGCCTCTTTATACTAAAATATTTTAAAATAAGTCATACTGTTTAACTCTATGCTTAACAACATATAGGATATCATAATGACTTGATTTATCTAAATTGGCCAAGCATCAGGCCAGTTCTGCATAATTCTTTGTCTTTAACAGGGATCCACAAATTATAGCCCAGTTGGGCTAAATCCAGGCTAATACATGCTTTTCTTCTCTCTTTTTTAAACTTTTTAGGTTTATTTAGTTTTGAGAGAGAGAAAGAGAGAGAGAGAGAGAACACAAGTGGGGAAGGGACAGAGAGAGAGGGAGACACAGTATCTGAGGCAGGCTCCAGGTTCTGAGCCGTCAGCACAGAACCCGACATGGGGCTCAAACTCACAAACTGTGAGATCATGACCTGAGCCAAAGTCAGACACTTAACCCACTGAGCCACCCAGGTGCCTCTAACACATGCTTTTCTAAAAGACTTTTTTATAGCTATGCCATTCCTTTATATATCATTTTGACAGCTTTTGTCTATAATGGCAGAATTTAGTAGTGACACTCAAGAAGTCTAAAATATTTACTATCCTTATAGAAAATGTTTACTGGGGCACCTGGGTGGCTCAGTCAGTTAAGCGTCCGGCTTCTGGCTTTGGCTCAGGTCATGATCTCATGGTCCGTGGGTTTGAGCCCCGGGTCAGGCTCTGTACTGACAGCTCAGAGCCTGGAGCCTGTCTTTGGATTCTGTGTCTCCCTCTTTCTCTGACCCTCCCCTGCTCATGCTGTCTCTCTCTGTCTCTCAAAAACAAATTTAAAAAAAATTTAAAAATTTAGAAAATATTTACTGACCACCATGAGTCATGTTTAAGAAAACACCTTTGATTAGTATTGTAAGAGCACTAAAAGCCATCCGGTATCTTCACTAAAGATTAGAAGGACTAATGGTGAAACCATAAGTGTGAACTTCGTTTATTTCTAGTTCCCATTATCAGTAAGTAATTTAAAAGCTGTCCTAAGTGACAAAACCGATTAGATCTAGAAAAGACTTAGAAATATCACTTGCCTTCATTTTCAGATGTGGAAATTAAGGCTCAAAAGGATCTTAGAGAAAGGCGGTAGTGACTTTCAGCCTGCTGACTTTTGCTTAGTACAGTTTTCTTTCCATTACATAGTGTGTATCTAACTAGAAAACCTATATCCCTTGAAGATACATGAAACCATGAAAAGAAAAATATGGTACATCAATGCACCTCCACTATCTCTGACTTTTGTGACCTCAGGCAAGTTGCTTAACTTCTCTGCATCTTAGTTCATCGTCTGTAAAATGGGTTTTTTTTTTTTTTGAGAGAGAGAGAGAGAGCAAGCAGGGGAGGGTCAGAGAGAGAGGTAGACACAGAATTGGAAGCAGGCTTCAGGCTCTGAGCTGCCAGCACAGAGCCCGACTCGGGGCTCAAACTCACAAACTGTGAGATCATGACCTGAGCCGAAATCAGATGCTTAACCCACTGAGCCACCCAGGTGCCCCTAAAATGGGTTGTTAAGTATGAGTTAATCCAGGTAAACTGCTTAAAACAGTGCCTGGAACATAGTAAACACTCATTGAATTTTAGCTATTATTAGTGGTCTCAAAGTATTATTCTTCCAATTATACATGAAAATTTGGAAGAAAGAAACTTAAAACTTTAAAACAAATATGACCATGTTCTTGATTAGAACACAAGATCTGCACGAATTTGAAAAGATAAAATATGAGACCCCAAAGCAATATATTCAAGTGGCCCCTCCGTGGGGGACTTTGGCGAGGAAAGGTGGAGAAGCTCTGGGCTCTGTCCTGCCGTCTCTCATTCTGTCTGGTCACAAGTCCTCTGATTTCAGGGTCTATTGGACTCCTTCTTCAATGGTGGGGGGGGGGGGCGCTTGGTGGCCCTGATAAACCTACATTTACATTTCCCTTTGGACCTGCTTGAGGAGAAGTCCTGTGTAGCCGTTAAAGTGAGCTGACCAAAAATTTGTGATGGTTGTTTCCCCCCCAAAATTACCCAATTGAAAAACGTACCTGAAATTTTGTGGTTTAACTTAGGTATGGTGCAGAACCAGCCCATTCTGCTTCTGGTGCTGGCTGCTTAATTATATACTGCAGGGGAGGCCCAGGGTGAATAGACAAGGCCCTTTGGGCCTATTATGCCCAAACAAGGTAGGGAGTATGTTGCCTTGTTACTGCTTGTTCCCAAAGTTCTCATTAATGTGATTAATATGGATAGAACTGTCAACTTTCATTTTCACTAAACAATAAAACAAGCCTAACCTTATGCCTGTGAGGCTAACAGCTCAAGAGGCAGAGGAGACAAAATTGGGATCTCATTAAAATCGAATAAGTATGATTTTTTTGAGATTAGAAACTCAAGATACATTGCATTAACATGACTAACGTTGCCATTTGACTACATCGGTCATAAATCGATCAGTTTTTGGAAATGTCTAGACATAGCCTTTAAAGATTGGAACAATTTGTCCCAAAATGTTTCTTGACATTCTAAGAAGGATGTGAGGGTAGGAGATATATTAATATTGCAGAAATCTCTTAAAGGGAACCTCCCAGGAAACACTTGGATAAAACAACCGGATATATGCATTGTGAGGGGATGGGTATCAAAGCAAACCAAATGAATGTTTGGGGTTGTGGAGGAGGGCCTGTCATTCCCTGAGGGCCCGCTGGGTGCTGGGTGAAATGCTAGACACTGAGAATTCAGTGCTCAACAGGGGAAAATCTCTGTCCTGATGAAGCTCATCGTGGAGCTCATTATGGAGGAGAAGACAGGCAAGTAGGCATTTCTGTCTGTAAATTTCTGTCTGCAGTTCCATCTGGTTAAGAAATAAGATAGAGGCGTTCTGAGCTTTCTCCAGGAGCATTCGAGGGAGGAGTACATAACAAGGCTAGGGGATGGCCAAGAGAAGTCTTCTGAGAAGGTCTCCCTTGAAGTAAGTTCTGAAAGGGAAATAGCTAGGGAAAGTATAGGTGAATTTATAATGGGAGCAAGAAAACTCCTGGCAAAGAAGGGATGGACCTCAAAAAATTAAAAACAGAATTATCGTATGATCGAGTGATTCCTGGGTATAGATGCAGAAGAATGACAAGTAAGGACTTGAGCAGGCATTTGTACATCCATGTTCACAGAACCATTATTTATAATAGCCACAAAGTAGAAACAATCCAAATATCCATTGATGGATGAATGGGCCGATTAAAATATCCATACAATAGAGTATTATTCAGCCTTAAGAAGGAAGGAAATTCTGGCGCGTGCTACAACAGGGCTGAACCTTAAAGGCGTAATGCTAAGGGAAAAAGCCAGACACAAAAAGACAAATATTATAGGATTCCACTGATAGGAGGTACCCAGAGTAGTTAGATTTACAGAGATAGAAAGGAGCATAGTGGTACCCAGGGGTTAGGGGCAGAGAGAAACGGGAGTTGTTTTTTTTTAATGGGTACAAAGTTTCAGTTTGGGAAGAGGAAAAACTGCGGAGAGAGACAGTGGTGATGGCTGCACAGCAATGCTTAAAAATGGTAACAATGGTAAATTTTGTGTTATATATATCTGACCACAATAAAAACAATGAAAGAACACCCCAGTAATTTTCCCTCTTGAGATTCCATGGTATTAGGACATCATTGATGTCTGCCATGAGATGGTCCTGGCTGAGCTCAGCGGGCTGGAGCAAAGACCAGCAGTACCTTAAAGACTAATTCCTCATGGGGGAGATAAAGAATATGGATGACAATCCAGGCTCAGCATTTGAACCTACATTCCACTTTGGGGGGAGAAGCTGTTTATAACACAGTGTGCTGGGAAGTTAAAGTGTTCCTGGCCTTGCCTCCCACGCACCGGAGGTGTGGTTTTGATTAACGGCCGTTGGAGAGGGGGTGAAGGTGTTGAACAGCATAGCTGATCATGACTGGAGGGGAGAGACCTACTTCTCACTCTCTTTCTCCGAACCACGGAAAATTACTGCAAGAGTAGCAGCAAAGCCACCGCAGTGACAAATAAGAAAAAAATATTGGTGTGTAGGATGATTTGCTTGGACCAGTATCTCACTGAAAGCACATTTGCTTGTTCCGTGTGGTGCTTCGAAGAACTGGAGTTGGCCTGACAGAAAACGTGTTGGCGGTAGCAATGCTGACGTTTCAGTGGTGGTCAGGATAGCAAGTCTCTAGAATTTCTCAGAACTGAATTTTAGTCCTTGGCAGGACAGCGTGGTCCAGCAGGCCTTTCTAAAGCAAATTCTGGTGACAGTGGTAGCATCCTCGGTGTCAAGGTGGCAGATTTGCAAGAGGCCAAGTGGGAGCTGCCAGAAACGAGGAAAGGGAACATGCCGGTGAGAATGACCCTGAGGTCAAGTATGTAGGGAGTGGGGGGAGTATGTAGGGAGTTCTAGGTCAGATGGTGAGCTCCAAGGCCTTTGCTGTCATCATCACGGTGTGGGCCTTCCAGATAGAGTATCCGGTTGAGGGACCCAGGAATCAAATATGCCATCATTTTCACTTTCAGACAGCAGTTTTGACATTGTGAGGTCACAAACAAAGGCCAGTGGGCTAAGAATCTGGTAGACATAACTAGTCTCCTAACAAGGCTCCACATCTTAACATTGGAGTCAAATTATCCCTAGAGGAAAAGCTACTCTAGACCTTCCCTTGTAAATCTGTTTAAAAAGCTTCAAAACCATCAAACTGAATGACAGTTATTTAGTTGCATCAAGAACACATTTTAAAGGAAGACAATGATTCAGACCCTAAAAACCAGAATATCACAATACCCAGCCGACACTAAAACATGATTAGATATGCCCGAGTTGTACTAGCAGGAAAACATGACCAACAAACTGGAGAAAAAGGACCCTTTTCTGACAATCTGGACAAGAAGCCTGGTCATTTGTAAGTCACCATCGACTATCTCCTTCTAATGTATATAAGTCCCATTTCAAAAAATTTCTAGAACCAGTGCCTTGTATGTAGGGGTTCTTCAATAAATACTATTCAATAAATGGATAGTCAATGAATTGAATGAAAACAACTTCTGCCTATCAGTGCTGTGTCTATACACAACAATTTGCTTTTTTTTTTTTTTTTACAACTCCACACTTAATGGGGAAAAAAAAAAAAAACCCGTTCACTCAATTTGATGAAATTTTCCTTCTGGAATTGGTGCCTCTATCATTTTGGAAAAACTGCCCCAACTGTATGGGCGGCACGGTGGTGACAAAGCAACTGAGGAGAGTACGGTTTTACAGTGTTTGGATAAAGTACAGTTTTCCAGCGCCATTAAGGAGAGGGCTTTCTGTATGCAGCTCATGTAGCGCTTCTAGGTACATTTTATTCTGGACAACGACTGTCTCTGCGGCTGTCAGGGTTTGGCTGTTCCCCTGGATGCTCATCACGGCAAGAAGATTTTCCTTCCTAAAAATAGAGGACTCAGGTGGCAGTGATATAATTTCTGATTCCAGCCCAATACCACTTTCGACGCGAAACCATTTCCACACAGCGCTATGCAGACACTTGGAAAGAAACGGTGTGGTGCCGAGGGGCTGTGGCATTAACAGGTTCTACCCACTGAGTGTTTCATCCAAATTGCACTTTCTATATGTGAGCACCGGGGGGGACATTTCTTTTTAGAAGCCGCTGCCTGGCTACCGCAGAGTCCATTTTGAAGATTCAAGTTTCAAATACATTACAGCCCTGTTCATCTCGAATGACCACACTGAGGCGCTGAGCGGGGCGGGGGTTGGGGGGGGGCTAATGAGTTTCAGATTAGCCACGGTTTTCCTGAAGGTAGCATCTTTTCTCCAGTGGATTGGAATGATGTAGATTTGTTTCTAGCATCCTCTTCTAAGGAAGATCCCATGCCAGTGACAAACAGACTTAATTTCACAAAGCTTTTTATTACAAAAAATTCAACCATATGCTAAAGTAAAGAAAATAGTATAATAAACCTCCATATATTCATTCTCTCCCTCTACTGGATTATCTTAAGGCAAATCCTAGAAACAAAACCATCTTATCCATAACTACTTGGGTATGTCTCTCTAAAAGATAATGATTCCTTTTGTAACATATAATCACAAGACTATTATCAAACCTAAAACTGTAATGATAATTCATTCCTATCATTAACTATCCAAACAGTGTTCATATCTGGACGAACTAGATCGAGGTTTTCCTTCACCTCCATTAGGTTGCAGGTCCCTTTGGGGATTTGCTTGAATGCTTATGAGTTCAGCCCCAGTGATGTATATAATAAGGTGGAGGATTTTATTCACCAGGAATTTTCCAGGAGGATTCTTTGTGGTGGAAAAAAAAAAAAAAAAAGCAAACCAGGGACCATGGAGTCACCATGTTCTCTTGACATCTGTTGGTAGGGTGGAGCCCGGGAGGGGAGTGTAGTACTGCTGGCCATTCTGGGCTATAGGCTGAGGTTGTCAGGTGTAGCAAATAAAATACTGGATATCTCATTAAATTTGAATTTTAGATAAATGGGAAATAACATTTTAGCACACATTTGCCTCAGATATTTCATGGGCCACACAGATATCAAGAGTCATTGTTTATCCGACATTCCAGTTTGGCCCTGTTATGTATTTTATCTTGCAAACCAAAGACCAGTGGCAACTGGGTTTGGCAAAGGGGAAAAAAATAAGAGAAGAGTTCATGAAGCCATAGTTTCCTGAAGACTCGAGAGTGCTTGCAGAAGCTGAAGGTCATGGGAGAAATGGGGAGGACAGGAGCTTTTAAAGGCATTTGGGGGAGGGTTATAAATTATAGCCACTTTAATGCTTTTTTAAATATTTGGGTAAAATTTGGAATTACTTTTTGCAATGAATTTGGTTGCTGAGTTCTATTTCTTTGAATGTGAAACTACTCCGAGGGGCGCCTGAGTGGCTCAGTTGGTTAAGCATCCGGCTTCGGCTCAGGTCATGATCTCATGGTTCATGGGTTCAAGCCCCGCATCGGGTCTGTGCTGACAGCTAGCTCAGAGCCTGGAGCATGCTTCAGATTCTATGTCTCCCTCTCTCTCTCTCTCTCTCTCTCTGCCCCTCCCCTGATCACACTCTCTCTGTCTCTCAAAAATAAATAAAAAACATTGAAAACAATTAAAAAAAAGGAAACTACTTCGAGACTGAGTCACAATTCTGAATGAGTTTTTTGTTTGTTTGTTTTTGTTTTTTTGGTGTTTTTCTCTTTTGGTTTTGTTTTGTTTTGTTTTTTGCCTCTCCAGACAGTGTTGGGTCCCCTTTGGGTGGTTTCCAGGATGACCTTCCCTTTTTTCTCTTTCTTTTTTTCTTTTCTCTTCCTTCCTTCCTTTCTTGTAGAATCATAGTAAGGGAAACAAGATGTTTGCTTAGACACTCTGAATGTTCTCATTCTTTTCAGTTCCCTCTACAGTTCTTGTCCCTGCCACCATCTTGGAATACGTGCACGGTCTGTTTGTTCAGTGGCAAAAAGGAAAACTTCAGTCTGATTTCTATTTCTCCTATTCTGAACCTTACACAGAGAAAGAAATCAGTATAAAAGCTACAGGTATGATACCTATAGAACAATTCGTCGGCAGGTCCTATTACTAGGTGGAATCTAGAAGAGTCATTTGGCCAGGGTCTGAAATCCATGAATGGTGTCAAATGTAGGCTTTCCCCCAAGAGATTATACATACAGGTATATTGTATGTGTTACAAATTTTTAAAGCACCTCAATTCCTATAAATATATTTTGCCACTTCATAATTTTTAATATAAATAGAACCTCAAAAATGGAAACAGTTAAAAAAAAAGAAGTGTCTCAGGACTCCCTTTATCTCCAACTTGGCTCTGTCCCTTAGTAAGAGAGACAGACCACAGGAGATTTCTAAGTCCTTGCGTACATAGTACTTAGTTTGCAAAAGCCTGAGGTGTAACTCTTCATGTGTATAGCAGTTCACAGTTCACAAAGCCTTTTCATGTTTGGTTCCATATCTCATTGGGCTCCCACAATAGCACAGATGTACAGATCAAGAAGTTAAGCCACTTGCTCTTGGCTGTACAGCTAGTGGGTGGCAGAATCCAGACAATGGCCCAGTTTTGGCTTCCTAGTTGACTTTCTCACTGTACCACACTGACTCGGGTTACCGAATAAGAAAAATAACCTATTTAATACACACGTTCGTACTCTCAGCAACATTTGGTAAGTAGGGACTTAGATGTTTGCTAATTGCAGTTTACTCTTCCCCTCATTTTAAAGATTCCCTTTCCCATCAGAGGGCAATTCCCAAAAACATTCGTGAAGATGAAATACATCCCGAACAAAGCATTGGGTGCCCATTTCCTCTTGGGAATATATTTTTCAGAGCTTTGCTTCATGATGAAATATCAAGCCCATTGCCAAATGCCATTCAAAATGAAAAGTTCATCATTTTTCTGGCCCTGCTATCTTCAGAATAATTGGAAGCAAGAATGATGCAGAAATTGAATAAACTTATCTAGGGAATGCACCTGTTTTTCATGTCTTAATGTCACTTATCATGACTTTAGAGAGAGCAAAAGACTTCGCCAATGGAATGGGGGTTTTTCTAGAGCAAACTTTTTTAGTCTGGGTAAAAGAGTTTTAAGGAAATAAAATAATAGATGAACATAAGATTCTCTTGAAGAAATGATGACAGTTTTCTAAAGAGCTGATTTTGCCTTTAAAATTTCTTTTCATATTTGCATTTCAATCTGAATTCCCATTGGGGTGCTAAAAGCTACTGAATGACGATTACAGCTCATTGCAGTAAGTCTCTGGTTCACAGCATTTCAGAACATCATCTGTCACTGCCAAAGAAGAGACAGTTTCTTAGATGCTAGTACACAAATCTAGGCTTGGAGCTCTCTGGGTAATGACCAGAGAATGAAGGCTAACCTCTCTGGACAGAGAGGACAAACCCCAGTTACTTAGCTCCCAACCAGTTAGGATAGGTATAGGGTGGTGAAGAGCGGCCATAGAATCAATCAACACTAATGGTAGTTACTTGCTGTTGGCAAAATGTAGCAGAGGGACACTGTGAATGTCGTGTCATTATGTGGAGCATGGGACTCACCAACCACTGGATTCCCAATTTGAACTTTAACATCATGGTGGGGAGGGGGGAAGGAACACTATTAAACCCCCGTCGTACCTGTACAGTCAGTATGAGTCTTGACTGGTTCTGATGGTAGATAAATGAACCTCCATTTCTTAGGAAAAGGAATATCTTTTAAATGTGTTCCTAGGTTGAAATTTTGCCTGGGTCCTCTATTGAAATATCCACTTAGTCATCAGGATGTTACCAAGGAAGGAAACAAAGTATAACATACTTTTCCTCATTACTGAAAGGATAATAGCGATGCCCAATATATCATGGATAGAGGAGGAAATTGGATTCTATTCCTAATCCATTGTTAATGACTTAACTTCACAAAAATACTTAGTCTTCATTATACCTATTTTTGTGTTAATTGTGGAAGCAATGAGGTAAGCCTTCCTGTAAGAACCAATTATCTTCCATGACACCTTTTTAATTCTGTAATTCATTGATCCTCCTGAAGCTGAGAATTTGAAAGAGTTTGGCGGTGAACAGTTAACTTAATTATAATTGTCTTAGCTTAATGGCTAAAGTGAATAGCTTCAAAAACTTCAAGACTAGAAGAGGCAGTCATCATAACTGGATATATGACCTTAAGGACTAGGCCAACTGATAACTCTAGTTTATAGTTCATTTCCTGAGCACCTATTATGTGACAGGCACATCTCTCAATGTTTCTGTATATTCAAGCTTCATAGTCAGAAGAGGAATGAAAAGGACCTGTTTGAATACAGTTAAACCATGTGAAAGAAGAGCAAGAAAGTTGAATCTTATCAAAAAGCCAGGTGATTTGCAAGCCACCAATTGGATTCAGTTAGTCACCTGTTAATTGGCTATTTTCCAAATAACTAAATGCAACCGGTTGACCTAAGGTCACAAACATTCTGACCGAAGGTCAACTGTTTGGTATAAACATGGACTACTTCCTTTTTGGTGCTTTAGATTGTTCTCTTACATTCCAAACAGAGCAGGAAAATGCCTTTTGACCTGATTATATGGTATAAATCAGTCGTAAAGTTTCTGATGATTTCTGGAGAATGTGTGCAAAACGTAAATAATCTATTTCAATGAGAAGTTTGTTTTGAGCTGAAATGCTTTAATTACATTTGATTTTAAAGTATGATTTTCCTGTTGAAATACTACGGTTAATGTATGGAAATAAGGACATTTCCCCCCAACTGCTCTTAAAAATCACTGATTTAGGGACTACCTTTGAGCTCAGCACTCTGATAGGCACTGCATACTAGAGAGGTTAATGTTCCTTATTGGTGCCTTCCAGTGACCAGTTAGGTGAAGTATCTGGGATTATATTTATTATTATGTTTTTCAGATGAGTAAGAGAGAAAGTACCATTCTGTTTCATCGAGAAAAGAAGTGTGATTAACTTTAGAAGTCATTTTTCCTTTGAACAGCTCCTACTTTCCTTCTGAGGAGTACGAAGGAAGTATTCCACCAGATGCCTATCTATATCTTATCAGGAAGAGCTCACTGGACTGGACCTTGGAGTTGAGCAAAGAGGAGCTGGGATACATCCATACTAGAAAAAGGGTATAGAACCTTAGCTTGTGGAATGGCATTGAAAGCTCGTTTTCCTGACTTCACTGAACAGTTACAAAAAGTGAGGTCCAAAGAGAGAAAAACACTTGTGTGCAATAAACTAGCAATTAATAAAGGGGACTGGACTAGAACCTGAGTGTCTGATCCTCGGTTGAGGAAGTCCTCTTTCACTCAACAGCACCCACGGTGGTAAAATCTAGATAAATCTGGCCCGTGTATAGAGCTTTTCTGATGAGTTGAAGAATGAGACCGGGCATCTGTGATTAATCACATCTGGATATGACTTATTATTTAAGAAGTCCTCAAATAGTAGTCATTTTTACCTTCAGAATAACTGGCTTACTGTGTGGGGCCCAGGCTAGAGATGAGCGAAAAGGGAACAAGGTCAGTCTTTCAAAGGGAAACCGTTTGCTTTGAGTTACAGAATTGGGAAGGTAGCAGTAGGGGAAAGGGGAACAGCTGAGAAAGTTTCTCTTCTCCATCTCTCCTGCCACAGCTGTTCAAAAGGAAAGCGGATCTTAAATTTCTAGACATTCCTCTGATAACCAGAGAACTGGACACAGCCTTGGTGCTCCTCCAGGTGCCAGGAAAACAGGTCCTTCAACATTCCAATCCAAGTTTTCCAGCAATGAAGCGGAAATGAGATAACTCACTTCTCTGGGTAATTGGCTTCCTGGAAGGTGAATCGGCCTTCATTTAGCCATCCAAGTCCAAGTGAGTGCTGGCCAAGGGGAAAGGAAATGTAACACATTTAAAGCTAAATTAAAGACAGGATCCGCAAGCTGAGAGCCCACATGATTCAGAGACATGAATCACGAGGCCTGTTCTGTTTATGGCAAATTAGCCCTGAAGACAAATAAAAAATCAATCGTTAATTTTCATGCTCTGCTTTTGATGGACTTTTTCATTTGAAGGCAATTACTATTGTAATAACAATAATGACACCTTATAATTTTACTCTGTAAAGTGCTTTCCTGTCTACTACTCATAATTTTAATTTCCTTAAGTTCAGAGAGAAAAGGAGGACTTTTAAAAATTGAATCAAATTGACAAGTCAAAGAATATTCAAAGAGATGTTAAAACTTCCATTGTATATATAGCATAGAGCGATTATGTTTAAACCAGTATAGATGACATTTGTCAGAATCCAGAAATTTCGATGGTTTGTTCAGGGTGCTGCTGGCTGAGAAACGGTGAGGTGTAGGCTTGTGAACTGAGATAGAAAAGCAAAAAGTGACGTGTGTTTTTCAAGGGTATGTCAGTTGAACAGTCAGCAGTAACTGGCTGCCTCCTAGTCAGTTGTCACATGTGCTAAATTCTGAAGATTCAAATTTGAATAAGACGTCACCTCTATGCCTTTGAGAGAGGAAAGGCATTTATAGTAGAAGGAATAGCAGACTTAGAGGCCCAGAGATCTGAAGCAGTGTGATTTGTCTGCTGCAATACTAGAGTTCACTCTGGGCAGATCAGGGTATAAGACTGAAATGGGAGTGAAGGAATACCAGGAGGTGAGTCTAGAGCCAGATTGTGGAGACACTTATGGGTTATACTGAGGCACACAGACCTCAGGCTTGAAGGCAAATGGGGCAAACCCTAAGGTGTTTCAAGATAGAGAGTGATACGGGCTGATTTTTCTTTGTAGAAAGACCACTCAGGTGACCTGTGGATGAGAGACAAGGGAGAGCAAGTTTGGGGATTTGGGTAATGATCTAATAATAGGGAGATAATGAGGACTTGAGCAAAGGCAATAGTAATAGAGGTGAACAAGAGAGGATAGATTTGGGGCACCTGGATGGCTCAGTCGGTTAAGCATCCGACTTCGACTCAAGTCATGGTCTCACAGTTTGTGAGTTCCAGCCCCGTGTCAGGCTCTGTGCTGACAGCTCAGAGCCTGGAGCCCGCTTTGGATTCTGTATCTCCTTCCCTCTCTGCCCCTCCCCTGCTCACATTCTGTCTCTCTCTCCTTCAAAAATAAATAAACATTAAAAAAGAGAGGATAGATTTGATGTGCTTGGTAAATAAAATCAGAAAATATTGATTAATTTGGGGGAAGAGTGTCAAGATACCCAGTGAGTAGTACCATGTCCAAATGTCAATTCTTTATCCTACCCCCAAACCTGATCCTGCTTCAGTCTACCTTGTCTCAATAAATGGCAGTTCCATCTTTCAAGTTACTCAGCTTCAAAGCATGAATTCATCTTTGACTTCTCTAATTCCCCACACCCCATCTGGCAGTCAAGTTTGGTGGTTCTACCTTATGAACACATACAGAACATGACCATTTCTCACCAAGTTCACTCTTTCCACCCTGCTCTGAGCCATCATCATGTCTCACCTGGACTATTACAATAGCCTCCTGACTAGCTCTTTGGTCCCTGCTCCCACTCCAGAGTACATTCTCCGACAAATCATCCAGAGTGGCTCATTGAAATACACACCAATCTAATTGAGCCATTATTCCTAATTTCCGGTTTACAAAAATACAGGTGATGAAGGAGTAAGTTAAATACCATTAGAAAACAAGCAGACAGCTGTTCAGGATAAGTGGCTGTGGCTCATCAATAAATGAATGTCACGGGACAAAAGGACGGGGTTGGAGAGCTGTCCTACATAAAAAGGTATATAAGAAGCCCAACAATCAAATGCAATGCATTGTCCTTAGTGTAATTCTTATTTCAACAAAACTACTATAAAGGGAATGATGGGGATAATTAGGGAGATGTGATTATCAACTGGGGATTAGAACTGTTAGTTTGGGGACATATGATAATACATATAGTGATTACACAGGAAAATATTTTGTTTTTTAAAGAAATGTATCCTGAAGTATTTGGGGATAAAAGCTCATGATATCTATACTTTAAAATACCTCAACAGGGGTGCCTGGGTGGCTCAGTTGGTTAAGCGTCCAACTTTGGTTTAGGTCACCATCTCACGGTTTGTGAGTTCGAGCCCCATGTCTGGCTCTGTGCTGACAGCTAGTTCAGAGCCTGGAGCCTGTCTTCAGATTTTATGTCTCCCTCTCTCTGACCCTCCCTTGCTCATGCTGTCTCTCTCTCTCTCTCTCTCTCTCTCAAAAATAAACAAAACATTAAAAAACATTTAAATACTTCAACAAATAAAGTATATGAAGTAAATATAGCATCATGTTAACATTTGTTGATACTGGGTAATGGGTATAATTATTGTGTTACTCCTTTTACTGTATATTTTTTAAATTTTTATAAGTCAAGAAAAGTATGTTATTTATGAGTACTCTTCTTCCTAAAAAAACCTGCAATGGCTTCTCATCCCACTCAGAGTAGAATTCAATATTTTTACTCTGGTCTGACCTTTACTATCTCTCTGATCTCACCTTCTACCATGCTCCCCTCATTCACTCTGATCCAAGAACAACATATCTCTTTGCCAGGTACAGTCGTAACTCTTGGCCTTTGCATCTGCTTTTCTAGTCGCCTGGATCACTCTTAGATGTCCACATGGCTCACAGCTTCTCTTTATTTGGGTTTCTATTTTCCTTCATAGTGAAAGGTCTGGCCTTTCCAGACCATCCTTCACAAAATATCTCTTCATTCACTTCTCCCTGTGCCCTTACCTGACTTAATTTTTCTACTTAACACTTATCGCCTGACATTTAAGATATTTGTTTGCTTGTTGTCTGCATCTCCCCAACGCACTCTGGCATACACTAGAATGTAAGTTCACAGGGACAAGTGTTTACCTGTTTCATTTTTACTGGAGTACTCAGTGAATGGACAGGGATGAAATAAATATTTTTTGAGTGAATTATGAGTAGGAAAAGCTGGTTTGGTGGAAAGACTAATTTAGTCAATTTGAGTTCAGGGCACATTGACTTTGACATTCTGTAGCATATTTACGTGGAGATATCTTATTCTATATTTAGTTTGGATAGGTTGTAGTTTCAGATTTTGCAGGGGGAGGGGAGGTAAATAAGTTTGCATCTGGTAGATTCTATTTGTTCATTAAAGAATAAGATAATGCTAGTGACTGAAAATAACACATCGATGAAAACTAAAATTATGGAAGTTGATAGTCTCTCATTTTATGTACTTTCCTAAGTGACGAGAAGTAAATGGAAGAGAACCAAGGTTAACATCGTAGGGAAAAGTAATATTAAGGTGCAGACAGAACAAGATGGGACCAGGAAAAAACACCAATAAACACAAACAGAGATAAGGGAAAACAACCAGGAGAGTCTGGTGTCTTGTGAACTAAGGGAGATAAGAGTTTTATGTAAATGAAGGGAGAAAAACAACCAAATGACCTAGCACTGGCCTGGCAAAATGAAGATAGATGTTATCCATTGTATAGAATTGTCAAATCAATATTTTGTACACCTGAAACTAATATAACATTGTATGTCAATTAAGCTTTAATAAAAATAGATAGTATCCATATGTAGGGCATGATGAAGGCAAATGGAGAAAGGCTAAGTGGAGTGTTGGAGGCTTAATTTCAGGAAAGATGAGAGATAGAGAAATAAATATCCAATGTCAGCAACTCTATAGAAGGTTTGCTGAGAAGAGAAGAAGGGAGAAAGTAACTCGAGCAGGGAGGATGGGATACAGGACCCACTGAGTGACTTTTCTTTGGGATTAGAAGGCATTTAAACATAGTTATATGCTGCAGGTGAGAAAGAAATGGAAAATCAAGTACTGAGAGAAAACCTACGAAGGAGCAAGTTTTAGGAAGAAACAACAGGCGGCACAAATGAAGGGCAGGCCTCTTCACCATGGGGAAGAACACGATGGTACTCAGAGGAGTCTGCAGGTGGACTTGGAAGATGAAAAAGCTCACCCCAGTGGACTCAGTACTGATGATATAAGAATCTGAGAGTGAGGTTGTTGGGAACTGGGTAGAAAACATGAGAGGCAAAGACGTGGAATAGTTATGGTGAGAAAGAGGGATAAGCTAGTATAAGTAAAGGGATTGATGTGCACTATGAAAGACGCCACTGAGGCAGGAAATCGGGGTTTTGTAGAGGCAGTCAACTGTACAGTTTTATGAGGTTTTCTTTACCAGCCTTCAGTTCTAAAAATGGGGGAGGCAGCTTGTGTGCTGAGAATTCGTAGGGCAGATACAGCATCAGGGGGGCAGTATTGTGCCGTGGTTAAGAGTGAAAATCCTCCTCACAGACTTGGCTTGGTGTCCGGGCTCTGCCAGTTATCAAAAGTGTGTTCCCTTGGGCAATCTGCTTATCCTCTCAAAAACTTCAGTACGTCATCTTTAAAATGGGGCGATAATAGTAACTACTGCATTTTTGGTAAAATGAGATGGAAGAATCAATGTAAATTGTCTGACACTTAATAAGCCTTCAATAAATCTTAGCTAAACACCAAAGAAAACTGAAACAGGAGGGGGAGGGAGTTCAGAACCTGATGAAGCAGAAATTCGTGCTATTGACCATGGGCTCCAGGCAGCATGGGGCAGAAAGCGAGACTCTGAGGCAACTGCTAAACTTGAAGCCGATGAAGGAGTCAAAGGAACAAAATCTTTCCGTTAAAGTGAAGAGAAATGGTAATGAGAGCAAAAGAGCAATATAAAAGGTAACTCTGAGAGTCGTGTTCGCATTTGAGATGGAAGAGATGGAAAATTTCTTGGTAATTACAACGTCCAGATTATGGTCTTTCACACTCAGTGGTGATGCTACAGGACTCTCTAAGAGCAAGAGATTTGGGAATTGGAAATTGGGTCGACATTAAGGGATACTACACCCTTCGTGCTGGTCACCAGGGTCTAATGTTGCACTTATGAGCACTTTTTTTGGGGGGGGGGATGGTCAATAATCATAATGAGGGAATGATCCAATTCATGATCCCCCAATTCTCATTATATTTGTTGATGAATCACACAGAAAGTCTGTTAATTTTGAATGATAAATAAAAGTTAGCAAGGAATTTGAGATGTCCCTGTTGGCCAAGAGAAGCCCAATCTCCTTCCAGAAGGGAGGTCATAAAATTTAAGGGTGGTATGGTGAGGAGGTGACAAGGGCCTTTCTCTAGACTCTGACATGATTGTTCTCCAATTGGAACTTGTCATTCCATTGTCCTTACTATTGTAATAGATTTGTGGAGCCTGTTATAACTTCCAAATTGATAACTTATTTCACACTGATTGCATTTAAGTTTGGCTGCTTCCTTGGGAGACACTTTAATCTTATTAGTAATATGTCATCCTGCCGGATGGGTAACTTTGGGGAAAGTTTCCAATACCCAGCTGCTTCAACTCACTGGCAAGTTTCCAGAAGAAAAGGTTCCTTTTCAGGTCTTTTCTGCTTCCATCCTTTTTACTCTTTCTTGCCCACATCTAAGCTGTTATCAGCATCCTGGAGACTGTTCATAAACCAATGAAACGTATATAGCCAGAATGTATGCCCATGATGTGTGGTTTTCCATAAAAGTCATTGTCTATTCCTTTTAAATGCCAAGACATAAAACACCCAAGTTGTGCAATGTAAAATAGTGTAAATGTTCAGATGAATCTTTACCAGACAGTTTTCACTGGGAACGCCTTTTGGTGAATAATATATCAATTAACACAAAATCATCAAATCATTAGGAATGGCCTCGTAAAATGTCTTCTGTGCATAATGAAGCAAATCCATAAAAACTACACTCCTTTCCCAAGGTCACACAGCCAGGTTAACTGCAGTTCAGGACTGCAGTTGAGGGCCTATGGATGTTAACATTGTATGTGGGGGAACCTGTAACTCTCATCCTTCCCTTCAAATCAGTGCACCTAAATGTATCTGGAAAATTGATCCTCAATCAGTGAGCTCTACTGAACATCCAGTTATTAGAAAAAAAATCAAGCCACCGGTCATGATGAATATAGCAATGATTGGCACCCTCAAGAACAAGTCCAAAAGAGTCTGAAATAAAAGCCACCGAAAGAGGTAGATGTACTAACATACACATCTTCTATCATTGTGTTGCTTTAAAAACACACGGTCACACATGTCACCATGCCCAAACCGGAAATCAAAGGCATCTTCACAGGCTACACAGACTCCTGTGCAGATCCAGTAGTTAGGAAGAAAGAGTAAAGGGAACCAGATTGCTCCACATGAACAGAGGAAAGCTTTCTTAACATGGATTTTCATTGACTGGGTCATTCAGGCTGTGCATGATAAGTGCTACAATCGCTGATCTCACTAAAATGTATGCATCAGGCCACCACTCCGTTTTCTTTAACTGAAAGGGAGAGGGGTGCCTGGGTGGCTCAGTCGGTTAAGCGTTCGACTTCAGCTCAGGTCATGATCTCACGTTTGTGGGTTCGAGCCCCACGTCATGCTCTGTGTGGACAGCTCAGAGCCTGGAGCCTGTCTTCAGATTCTGTGTTTCCCCCTCCTTCTGCCCCTCCCCTACTCATGGTCTGTTTCTCTCCGTCTCAATAATAAATAAACAGACAAATTTTAAAAAAGAGATGTTTATTTAAAAAAAATAATAACTGAAAGGGAGAAACGGTTGCCCTGTTATTCTGGTCATATTCATCTTGTACACGCCCAGGTATCCTTGGCGCCAGCAGAGGGAGCTCAAAGACAAGTCGCGAAGCTGCAGCAATGCGCAGGAGAAAGAGGCCTTTCAGGGGTGGGTCGGGAGGGTGCTGAAGAATGTGCATCATTCGGAAGAAAGACAGCAGCAAAAATAATTGCCAAAAAAAGTGCCGAGATGACATAAATGAAGCCAAGTTTGGGAATCTATTAAAAGGGTCATTTTTCAACACCCACATTTACCCCTCCCACTTCCTTCCATCTGCTGATCAAAATGAAGTCAACAAGGTAATATTAACATCCTTTTCCAGACAGAGGGAGTAGCTAAGCAGTTTTGGAAACTTTCTACTTGATTCCTTTAACCACTGCTCCAAAATAGATGTAAAAACTTTGTGCTGCAAGATCCGATTACTTAATTATAAATTAATTTCAGGCTGGTTCGACCACACACTGATTCCCCATCCATCTTTTAATGCTCCTGAGCCTCTATTGTAAGAGGCTTCTCTTTTCCTGACCATACATTTGCTCGTAAGCTAGATCTAAATAAATTCTACGGCTACATGTTTATGGAGTCCTAACTTGAACCATTGTCCTGTAAACATCTTGATGTCCCACCTAAATTCATGTATTGATTTATCCAACACCTATTTATTGAGGACCTCTGGTGTGCTGGATGCAGTGCTATGACCTAGGAACCCACCAGGAATATGACAGAGGAAGTTACAGTCTAATGGGGGGTAGCAGGTGATAGCCAATCAAACAAATAAGATAATTTCAGAGAAGTGCTGTGAGGAAATTAAGAGGATAATATGAAAAGGTGACTAGGGAGGGAGAGGGGCCATGTCTCTCTGAGGGAATGACATTAGCACAAAACCTAAGTAAGGAGACAGCCATTCAAGATCCAGTTGGGTTTGGCAAACTTTTGCTCAAAGGGCTTGTGGGATATATGGCATCTGTTGCAACTGCTCAACTCAGCCATTATAGCACAGAGGCAGCCATACTCAATAGTACATGAATGAGCATGGCTGTGTTACAATAAAACTTTACTTACAAAAATAGACATATGAAAGGGGAAGAATCTTCTCGGCAAAAAGAACCACAAAATCAAAAGTCCTAAATCATGGATGAGTTTGGTGTTTTATAGGCGCAAAATGTCCAGTATGAGAGTTGTATAATGAGCAAAACGGAGTGATTTCAGGGCCTTGTAGACCATGGTAAGGAGTCTGACTTTTGTTCTAAATATGGGTGATGCTATTGGAGGATTTAAAGCAGGTGAGGAAAAACATCTGATGTGTATCTTAAAAAATAAAGTCTGCCACTGGGGTGCCTGGGTGGCTCATTCGGTTAAGCATTTGACTCTTGATTTCAGCTCAGGTCATGATCTCATGGTTTGAGGGATTGAGCCCTGTGTCAGGCTCTGGGCTGGCTGTGCAGAGCCTGCTTAGGATTCTCTCTCTGCCCATCCCCTGCTCTCTGTCTCTCTCTGCCTCAAAATAAATAAATAAACATTAAAAAAATAAAGCCTGTGGCTACGTGGAGAGTGGATCGTAGGAAGGAAGAGTGGAAGTAGAGGACTAGCTCATCCAAATGAAAGATGACAGCAACACTGATTAGCATAGTAACAGTGGAGATGGACAGCGGGGGACACATTCAGCATCTGTTATGGAAGTTCAATCAATAGCAAGAGCAGATGAGAAAGGGAAAGAAGGGACTCTAACGCTTTTAGCTCGAGCCACTGGGCAGGTGGTGATGTGATTCACTGAGTTGGAAGGGATTAAAGAAGCAGGATTTGGGGCAGGATAGGAGTCATAGGGCCTGTTTAGGACATAAGAAAAGGTTTGCCGTCTGCATAGAATCTTGCCATTTGCAACATGGACCATTTGGCTGGACCTCGAGGGCGTAAACCTAAATTAAATAAGTGAGAGAAAGACCGATACCATATGATTTCACTCAAATATGAAATTTAAGAAATAAAACAAATGAACAAACAAAAAAGAGGAAGAAAAAAAACCCAAGACTCTAAGAGAACCAACTAGGGGTTTCCAGAGGGGAAGTGGATGAAATAGATAAAGGGGATCAAGAGTACCTATCTCTTGATGAGCACCAAGACATGTATAGAATTGTAGCATCATCATATTGTACACATGAGACTAATTAACACTGTGTGTTCATTACACTTACGAAAAGAGAAAGTTCTAGCTGTCTAGTAGACATGCAAAGAGGCAATTGGATGTTCAAGACTGGAAGCTATAGCAGAGGTCAAGTCTAAAGATATAATCTATGGGAGCCATTGGTTAATAGACAATATCAAAGCCATGTAATCAGATGAGCTCACCTGGGGAGTGCATGTGTCAGAGACCAGGACTGATGCCAAGCCCGGAGGGCCTCAGTATTTATTTATTTTTAATTTTTTTTTCTGTTTTTCATTTATTTTTGAGAGACAGAGAGAGATAGCACAAGCAGGGGAGGGTCAGAGAGAGAGAGGGAGACACAGAATCAGAAGCAGGCTCTAGGCTGTGACCTAGCTGTCAGCACAGAGCCTGACACGGGGCTTGAACCCATGAACTGTGAGATCGTCACCTGAGCCGAAGCCGAATACTCAACCGACTGAGCCACCCAGGCACCCCACCCCGTCAGTATTTAGAGGTTGAACAGAGGAGAAGCCAAAAAGGCCACTTCCTCGGAACTTAAATGAAAAAGTGTTCAAGGTGCTAAGTGTTAGATTATCTGCTGCCTCAATCTCCCAAATAAGTGAGAAGAGGAGGTAGGAGACCACAGCAGGCATCAGTAAAATGCCTGGCAAGGAAGTAGCATTATTCTGGGTGCGTGAAAGAGACACACAAACTAAGAGAGACCTGTTCTTTTCCTGGCATCGGGAGAGATGCTCCTGGCAAAGGTCAGGAGCTGTGGTTGTGTCTGAGAATTTCAGTCTCAGTGTCGCTCTGCACATTGACATTTGCCTTGGCCTCCATATTAAACGGAGTCGCTGTGTCTGGGAAATCAAGCTGTCTGGTGCCCCAAGGAAATAATAAACCAGAGAAAATAGACAGACAGATGTTTGTGAAAAGTTATGTTCCTGAGGGGGAAGAAATCTAACAACAAGTTTTAACGTCTTTTGGGTTTTTACACGGAAGAGTTTTTCAAGGAATCTGTGTCTTGTGAGATACGCTTTTGGCTCATACCTTCTCGATTAGTACACAGGGTTCTTGGTGCGCAGGTGCTCACAACCTCTTCATACGCCCCCTCTCGCCTTTACCATCTTTTCCCCACCTACTATGTGACCACTTAAATTTAGTCTAAATCCTCATTTTTTCAAAACTCGCTTCATGTTGGGGCGCCTGGGTGGCTCAGTTGGTTAAGTGTCCGAATCTTGGTTTTGACTCCGGTCATGATCTCACAGTTGGTGGGTTCGAGCCCCCCTTTGGGGAATTCTCCCTGCCCGTCTCTCTGTCCCTATCCTGCTCATGTGTGGGCTCTCTCTAAATAAATAAATAGATAAATAAATAAATTTTAAGAAACTCCTCACCGCATAGTAAATATCCTTGAGAAAGCTTCACTTGGCTGTCACTAGGGCTGGTGCTGCTTCTCGGAACCCCCATGTTCCTAGGGGTTTTTTAATGTTTCCCAGGGTTTGATTCTCATAGCACTTACCTTGTTATATGGAAATTGCCTGTTATCTTGTCTGTTTCTAAACAGTCATATCCTTGAAAGCAGAGCCCATATTTTGTCCTTGTTCATAATCCCAGACCCTAACATAGGCTTGGAGCACAATATGTACGAATCAAGTTTATTTTGAATGGATAAATGGAATCTACAGGTTTGACTCAGTACCTCACTTAGATTCCGTGACGTTTTCTAGCTCATATTATCCTGGGTTCCTTACTGGATATCATTTGTTTGGGTCAAGTTCTCTGTTGTTAAAATCTCAGTTTGTCGTTATGGCCAGTTCCTCTTCTGTGTACTGGTTTTTTGTTTGTTTGCTTGCTTTTAACCATATTATTGAGATACTGTTTACATACCATATCACCTCTAAAGTATACAATTCAGTAGTCTTTTAGTACATTACTAATCTGTGTATTTACTAGTATGTTCCTTGATTTCAGAATATTTTCACCAGCCCAAAAAGAAGCCCAGTATCATAGAAGTCATTTTCAATTTCTTTTTCACCCGTCTGTTGGCAACTGCTTTCTGTGTCTGTGGGTTTGTCTATTCCAGACATTTCATGCACATAAAATCATACAATAGGTCTGTCTTCTTGCATGTAGCATAATGGTTTCAAGGTTTTTCCACTCTGTAACATGTAACAGAATATTCCTTTTTATGACCGAATAATATTGCATGGTATGGATGCAGCCCATTTTGCTTATCCGTTCATCAGTTGATAAACATTTTGTTTGTTTTCACATGGGGGCTATTAAGAATACGACTCTTGGTGCCCGTCGGTGGCTCAGTCAGTTAAGCTATGACTTTTCACTTCGGCTCAGGTCATGATCTCACCATTTGTGAGTTTGAGCCCTGTGTAGCCTGCTTGACATTCTTTCTCTCCTTCTCTCTCTCTGTCCCTCCCTCTCCCTCCCTCCCCCTCTCTCTTTCTCTTCCTCTCTCATTCAAAAATAAACACTTAAACAAAAAGAATATTTTTTAACTTCAGGCCTTAAAAAAAAGAATAACGTTATGAGCACTCAATGTGCAAGTACTTGTGTGAGTGTGTGTGTACAGTTCTCTTGGCTATAACACTAGGAGTGAAATTGCTGAGTCATGTGGCAACTCTTGAATTTTTTAAGGAACTGCCAAACTGTTTTTGCACAGTGGCTCCACCATTTAATGTTCCTCCCAGCAATGCATAACGATTCTAATTTTTCCACATCCTCGCCACCCCTTGTTATTTTCAATTTTACAAAATATATATTTTTATAGCATCTTCTTGTGGTTTTAATTTGTGTTTACCTGATGACCAATAATGTTGTGCACCTTTTCATGTGCTTACTGGCCATTTGTATATTTTCTTTTGAAAAATGCCTACACAAATCTTTTGCACACTTTTAATAGGGTTGTTTGTCTTTTTACTATTAAATCAAAATAATTCTTTGTGTATTCTGGATATTGACCTTTGTAAGACATACTGCAAATATTTTCTCCAATCCTGGGGTTAAATTTTTATTTTCCTGTTGGTGTACTTCAAAGCAAGTTTTAAAAATGTTTGAGAAAGTCCAACTTATCTTTTCTTTTGTCACTTGTTCTTTTGGTGTCATATTTAAAAAATACTATTGCCAAATTTGAGGTCAAAAGCTTAACCCATATGTTTCATTTTAAGAGTTTGGGCAGATTTGGGGTGCCTGGGTGGCTTAGTCGGTTAAGCGTCTGACTTTGGCTCAGGTCATGATCTCACGGTTTGTGGGTTCAAGCCCTGCATCGGGCTCTGTGCTGACAGCTCAGAACCTGGAGCCTGCTTTGGATTCTATGTCTCCCTCTCTCTCTGCCCCTCCACCACACATGCTCTGTTTCTGTCTTGATTGTAAATAAACATTTAAAAACATTAAAAAAAAAAGTTTTGCTGTTTTAGCTCTTACATTTAGGCCTTTCCTCCATTTGGAGTTAATTTTGAATATGACATAAGGTAGGCGTACAAATTTATTCTTTTACATATAAATATCCAGTTTTCCCAGCACCATTTGTTGAAAACACTATTTGTTCAACCGTTAAATGGTCTTGGTACCCTTGTTGATAATCAATGACCATAGATGAATGAGTTTTCTTTTTTAAGTAGGCTCCATGCGCAATGTGGGGCTTGATCTCATGACCCTGGGATCAAAAGTCAGATGCTCTACTGGCTGAGCCAGCCAGGCGCCTTCTTAGATGAATGAGTTTATTTTTGGATTCTAAGTTCTATTCAATTGATCTATATATCTATCCTTATGCAAGTACCAGACTGTTTTGAGTGTTGCACCTTTGTGGCAATTTTGAAATCAGGAAGTATGAATCCTCCAACTCTTTGTTCTTTTTCAAGACTGTTTTGGTTGTTCAGGATCCCATGAGTTTCCACAGGAATTTTAGGATCAGCTCATCCATTTTTGCAAAAAGAACCAAAAAGACAGTTGGAATTTTGACAGACACTATCATGAATCTATAGATCAATTTGAGAAGTATTACAATTTTAACAATAATAAGTCTCATCCATGAACAAGAGATAGGTTTCCGTTAATTTAGGTCTTCTTTCATTTCTTTCAACAATATTTTGTAGTTTTTAGAAAATATATTTTGCACTTCTGATGTAAAACTTAATGCTAAGTATTGCATTCTATGTGAAATTAGACAGAAGTTTAGGCTTAATGTAGTAAGCAAATTATTGTAGACTCAAGCTGGAATATCATGAAAAATGGCATTTCTGGCAATGATGGAAGTGTGCCGCCTGGATCTCTCTCCAAGAATTTGCCATTCATCTGTAAAGAATGCATTTATTTGACCTTCACCTTTAGGTTTTGCTTCAGCCATGGTCATCCTCCTGTCAAGTCAATGACTGAGCATGTATAGTGGTATTAGGCCCTGGCCATTTCTCCCCACCAGGAGACTCTTTTAATGCAACATTTTTTTGCTTGCGAGCTCTATGTTAGGTTGAATGAGGCTTTGTGAGACCAGAGCCTCAGTCTGACTCTCTCTTATCCAAATTCTGCTTCCTGTCCCTTTTCCTTTCACATTTTCATTGTAGTCTAATGTCTTTCTGTACCCACTTTTGCTTACTCCTTCTTATACCCTTCACAGGAATAACTTCCAATAAGCCTTTGCGGTCCCAACTCTGTTTCATCATCTGCTTCCCAGAGAGAGCCTGACTGACACATAGCTTAAGCCACATTTCCATGTTGGGTTAAAAATAGGACATAATAAAAGAATTTTTAAAGAAAAACAACCTCTTTTAAAATTCATCCTCTTTAGGGTCTGATGCGGTCCCAGTCAGGACAACACTGTTATAGATTATAAAAGTCAGTTTAGTTATTCTGTAGTTTGAAGGGTGACAGAATATGAGTATATACAGGCACTTACCAGTGCCAACTTGCTGCCAAATATGAAATGTAGACTAGAACCCAATACAAATAAATGGCATAAGTTGTTTTAAGAAACGTATGCAGTTGACCCCTGAATAACATGGGTTTGAACTATATAGGTCCACTTAGATGTGGATTTTGTTCTTGATAAATACAGTATAGTCCTATAAATGTATTTTCTCCTCCTTATGATTTTCTTAATAACCTTCTCTTTTCTCTAGCTTTATTATAAGAATACAGCATGTAATACATATAACATACAAAATATGTGCTAATCGACTATCAATGTTATTGGTAAGGCACCTGGTCAACAGTAGGCTATAAGTAGTTAAGTTTGGGGGAAGTCCTAAGTTGTCTACAGACTTTTCAACTGTGCAGGGGTGTCAGTATCCCTAATCCCCACGTTGTTCAGGGATCAACTGTATTCTGTAAGCAAAAAGCCAGCCCTTAATTCAACTGATATTAGCCAGTGTGGCTTAGATCCACAAATTCAACACCTACCTGGCATTCAAACATCCAGATGAAAAGCAAAAAAAAAAGACACGCACCCAGATATTTGGTGTAAGGCAGTCAAACAGAGTTTGGAGAATTGAGAGGACCATTCAGTTAATTTGAGCCTGAAACACTATCACCTGAGTATTTTTTTTTAATTTTTAAAGTTTATTTATTTTAGAGAGAGAGAGAGAGCATGCACACAAGCAGAGGAGGGGGAGGGAAAGAGGGAGTCACAGAATCTGAAGCAGGCTCCAGGCTCTGAGCTGTCAGCACAGAGCCTGACGCGGGGTTCGAACCCACAAACTGTGAGATCATGGCCTGAGCCAAAGTCGGACGCTCAACTGGGTGAGCCACCCAGGAGCCCCTGTCACCTGAGATATTTAACTAATTGACTTCTTGGGTTTCCTGAAGTAGAAAGAATCTAGATATCATCAATGAGGATGTCTACTTGCTTTCACTGTATAGAAGCAGAAATTGAGGCCCAAAGGGAGCAAATGACTTGCCCAAATTCACACGGTAGGCTAGTAGTTAAGATTGGGACCCAAATCCTCTTTGAGTTCTCTTCCTCTCACTTTTTCTGGTCACAATATTTGAATCACCATCACTGATTCTAGCATATTCTTATCATGAGGGAACTAAATTTAATAAAGTACATGCATCCAGTTTTAACCCTTCCCACTGAGCTCACAGGGAACCCAAAAGAAAGTCTTCTCGTTCCATCTGTAGGGATGATCTTTGATACTTGACGGAGTAGAAATCCATTAGAGATTGCACCAGTTAGGTTATTCAACAACGAAGCAAGAGAAGGCCTTATGCAACACCATCTGATTATGCGAGTTTGCTGTTATGGAGAATTAATCAAATTCATCCTAGGGGCTCATCTGCTGCGTGACACATTCATTCCTTGATATTGAAACTCCCTAACAAATTTCAACATGAAAAGTGTCGTTGACTTCTTTTCCAAGTAATTTCTGCTTTTATTAGAACTCTAAACTCCAGAAATTGGAAATGTGTTGGTTACTTACCTTCAATTTTCTAAAGTGTTTCATAGTGAGGCTTTCAGGCTCTAAAATGTCAATTCTCTGGCAAGGTAGGTCAGCTCCTATAAGAACAGCAAATTTATTAAGTTATTTTTATAGGAAAAAAAAGATGGCAGATGCCATAGAATTGGGTGCAATTAGATCTATTTCTCCCAAAGCACTAGCTTTGCTGATAATTGGATCTTTTGGTGATTCAGAAGCTGGCACGTTATCTTAACCATTATTTAACTTATATCCGAAAAAGATGTCAGGGAATACAAGGCCCTATTAAGTGCCAAGCTATTGACCAATTCTGGCTACAGAAAATCCTATGACAAATGAAAGGATTTAGCTTGACTCCTCTTTCCTCTCATTGTCACTCCCTTTTGATTGTTGTCTCTGAGGATGGTGCTGTGGTTAAAGATTGACCCTGCCTTGAACTGGAGAAATTCAGACACCTTGACAGGGTGAGATATGCAGAGGTTGGTAATGGCTACAGCTAACCAGGGCCATAGGACTATATGAAGGCCCCAGAGATTTTATTTCTGTATCTACTTTGGATGAGAAAATGTTCTTCCTGGGGAAGTGTAGGTTAGTATGTGCCCCTGTGTCAGACTTTCCAATAGCAAAATAAGGTTTAAATGAATTTCAAAGGTACTTTGGAAGAGGCAACTGTGTGTGGATGTTTGTGTTGGCAATATTACAAAAGCAACATTCTCTCCTTTTTTTAAGCAACTGCTATGATCAGATCCTGGGCCAGACAAAGGGCTTATAATACTAAATAAGACAGAAAAGGTCTCTGACCCCAGGGAACTTACGACCTAATGGGAAACAGAAACAAATAAACAGGCTACTACAATTTACTATGCTGTGATGGATCCTACGGGCATACTAAGAAAGGGAACCCAACCTGGACTTGGGGAATAATGAGACTTCTTAGAGGAAGTAATATCTATCTTAAGACCTAAGGAGGGTGAGAAGCAAGGGACAAAAATATGTACTCAGTAGGGGGGATGTCATATGCAAAGCAGATTGAGAGAGCCAGAAAACATGGGGGTAAAAGGCTTACCAGATGAGGGGTCTGAAAGAAGTTATGGATAGATAGAGTATAACATGTGATGTAGAGAATAAGGATCTGAGGACAGGTTAATATTCTGAAGATAATTAAGACTTCAATATCACAACATGTATAGGTATATTTCAAGGACACTATCTGTGCATATTTACCATATGTGGAACCCTGCACTAGACACTCTGGGAGCTAGAATTTTTAATAGCTATTACAGCAGACATTTATTGAGTACCTAACACCATGAGCTAGGTGCTATGGTTATCCTCATTTGGCAGGTAAGAAAACTTTTGAATAAATGAGAGAGAAATATAGACAGTTAGATACCAAGTCCCATGGACACTTATAAGAAGAAAATGTCGTAGGCCTTATGCTCAAAGAAGACAGAAGACCTGGAGATGAAGAAACAGGACTGGATGGTAAAGGGGGAGGTCAGCTGGCTTTGCAACTACGGTCTTAGACAAACCATGTCTCCCAAAAGAGTGAGTGTGGCTACAGAAAAGCAGAGGTGGATAGAGGAATCCTAGAAGATGCTCATGGTTTACCAGAGAGTGAAAAAGAGAAACTATCAGATGAGACCAAGAAGCAAATCAGAGGGAAACTAACCTACATTGTCCTGGACCTTAAAAGCAGGAGGGATTTCAAGGAGTGTGAGAATGGGTGCATCAGCTATACCCAAAGAAGGAAAGTGTAACCTCCAGCACTGTTTTACTTTTTCTTCTCATTCCTTACTCCAATATAGTACATAACGAAGCAAATGTTGATAGTTTTCTTGCAATATATGAAAACTGAGATGCAAAACCACGATGTGTTGACAGGTATGAAGACAACTCTTTGATGTAGTCAAATCCTAGGGATGTGTCAACATTTCCGCAGCCAGAGATTTTTGGGCACATCACCAGATCATTTCTTTGCAAAAGTAGTCAATGTTTCGAAAATTACATTATCAATTGGTTTCACAAGACGAAAGAAGAATCTCTTCTAACAATCTCATCTTCCTTTCCAACAATAGCCCCATGTCCTTAGTAGAGAAACTCAGCGGCATAAGGTTCGGATTCATAAAATGCTCCAGTTTAAAGCCAAATATGCAGCTGCTAGTTATATGTTCTGCTGGAATTAGAAACTAGGAATATGAAGTTTGAAACTGTGCACTTTTTCCTCCTCTTAATACAAACCAAATTAAGAAGAAATTGCCCTTAAATGGCAGCTCTTTTGCCTTCATTTTTCCCCAAATTGTTAACATACCATTTGGGTTTTTGAGGGGCTGTGAAGTTTTAGGGACCAATTTCAAACTTATCATGAAGCATGACTGCTTGGACTAATGATCTTTCATGCCATACACTAAGACGTGGAAAGAGAGATCCAGAATATTATAATTCAAGTTTGCTTCTTGCTTGACAAGCTATCATCTGTAGCTTGAGAAGCAATACCTTCTGTAAAGACACTTATAAAAATGTGCTGTGTTAAAATTTCCCCATAACTTTAATATCTGTGCCCCTACACACATGCCTATTTAAATCCAGCCAGTGCTTGGAAGGCTGAAGGGAATATATACTATTTCAACTAACTAAACAAATGGAACTTTTGCTTTCAGATACTAACTTTGGCTTCATGTAGGTATGATCTGACAAATAGATTTTCAGTGCAAAAAAAAAAGTTCAAGATGCAAAATAGATGGGAACAAAGGTAGGCTAAAAGAATAAAAAGAAACTTAGAGAAGGTTGAAGCGTTTTCTTTGTCTGACCTTCTACTTAGATCCACTGGAAAAGGTCAAGTCTTTTTCTCTAGACAAAAGTGAATCTGATTTAAATAGCGATATTGGATTCATTTCTTGACTCCACTTTGTCTTCCAATCTTTATAAAACTGAATAGCAAAAGAAAGCTCCTTAAATAATGAAAGAAATTTCAAACACACACACACACACACACACACACACACACACAATTTGTTTTCCTTTGTCCATGAGCTATAAGCTTCACATTAACCCTAGCTAGTCAGCTCTCGGAAATGCTGTATTAGCTAAATGATGATTTGTGGGAGAAAGGAAAAGAGTCTACGTCTACTTTCTAGCTTCCTCTTTCTATGGGAATGATGCTAAGGGGACATTGTCTCCAGGGGGCGGTACACAAGGAGGGTTAAGGGCAAGCAGGTATACTACATGTTTGGTATGTTCTCAGATTCCCACGTCAGGAATGAAGTGATCATTACCCTAACTAGAGTCGTAGCTGCTGTAAACTTCAAGCTGAATTTTTCTCTGAAAATCACCATCCTTCAAAGGGAATTTCCTTACCCAAAGGTACTCTGATTCCCCAGGGACAGCCCAATCCAGTGCCTGGCAATGTGGATATAGAAAGCCAAGAACCCTTATGTTTATTGAGAACAACTTAAAAGGCCCATCCCAGGTCTAGAACTCTAGTTCAGATCAGCTGAGGCCTCTGATGCAACTGCATCTCAAAACTTCTTTCTGCTAAGTCCTGCTTCCTCCACTCTTCCCGGTGCTGTTCAGACAGCACTACCCAAGAAAACACCTGCACACCAAATTTTCTCTTCCAGTCTGTTCCTTGGGAAACTTGGCCTAAGACAGAAGGGGAAAGTAGAGGTGTTGCTAGCTAGAAACAGGTCTCTAAGGAGATGGGTGTTCCTTCTTTCTTCTGAGTTAGTGATAAATACCATATTCCTGGCCTACAACTTTCAGCCTAGGAGTTGCTGAGATTTTACCAATACAAAGTGGGTTTCTGATCTATTTATACTTTGCTGCATCTAGCGTGACTCCATTGGGATGGATGAAATGCCCTGTGATATTTTAACTGCATTGACTAATCAATTCAGTTAAAATGGTAGACCCATTCAACTGTGTAGATAACAGCCAAGAAAAGTGAATAAAATTGGACTGGGGAATTTAAGAATAATGACTAGAGACTTATGTGACTCATAAATTCGGAACTTCTTCCCTCATAGTGAGTGATTAAATGGCTGATTACAGAGAAAAGGAATGTATTAGTGGAGGTGTTGAGACAGGTATTATTAATACATAAGCTATTACTTTTGCATATATAAATGATCCAGGATGACCAATAAGGCACAGGAATGTTTTGTGCCTTTGTTTGATCATTCTTAAAACAAGGCTTTTTGATAAGTTCAGGGAATTACAACGTTCTCACAACCAAAGACTTAAAAAAAAAATCCCTATCCTCGCCCTCCATAATGCCATAGATTCCATGGTTTCAAATACTAAACCCACTATACCAACTGCTTTTTAGTAATTAGTAATTTATTTTCTCATATTTAAGTGATGAACTATATAGGGATCTGTCAATAAGAGATTTTGATGAATGTGAGGTAACCAGTTAAGCCACACTAAGCTCATAAAACTTCAGCCCAAAGCAAAGACATTTGATGTTCTAGTTAACGTGTGTAACTATATTTTTGAGAAGCAAAGGTTTCCAATAGAAAATAGTTCCAGATGTCTTATTATTGGCTTAGAAATCCTATCATAACCCCATGTATCCTAGTGGAAACCAGTAGGCTGGTTTTACCTTGAAAGTCCCTCTCAGGTCTCTTATTCTATGTTTTATGAAATTTCCAAATGATGTCTCATTTCAGCAATTCATTTTTACCCATTTTTCAATTGCGAAAAGTCACATCTAATTGTGAGCCTTCATAAATCCAAGAAGTAGTTTTCTTGTCAATTGATAATTGTCTGATGAAAGGTGAGAATCAGAAGTATTATGACAACCTACAAGACAACTGATATCAAGAAAGTCACAATGACCTCTACCTCTTATTCTCTTCCTCCTGTCCTCCCTCCCTCCCTTCCTTCTTTCCTATGTTCCTTCCTTCCTTCCTTCCTTCCTTTTTAAAAAGTAGGTTCTATGCCCAACGTGGGGCTTGAGCTCATGACCCTGAGATGAAGGGTTACATGCTCCATCAACTGAGCCAGCCAGGTACCCCCTTCCACCTCTTATTCTGACTTCCCATGGTAAATCACGGGCCACAGAAATCTAGGATTCCTTATTCCAGCAATATAACCAATACCTTCCAGTGTGTGCATCCTGCTTCCCTTAAACAGTCTTTGCGTATAGAATTGCACTGATCATCTGAATTCTAGCTGCAATTCTACTGGATTTCATGGGTTTCTGTGTTTGTAACTGAAAAAAGAATGCCCTCATCCATTAGAGACACACACATTTTGAACAGACATGGAAAACATTTGGCCCTGGGCTCATGGGAAAGTGACGGCATATATTATCTGTGCTTATTGGCAGAGCTGGTGCAATTTACTGGCATGCCTGAGGAGTTTCTAACCAATATGCAAAGTGTCTCCGTTTATGAACAAGATGGCTTTATCATGCAGTAGCAGGGAGGCCTGGCTGAGAGGGACGCCAAAGCCTCCCTTCAAGCTGCCTAGCTCCACACTACAAATCTCAGCCAGCATATGCAAATTAGAATCTTGATTCTAAATAACATTCCATTTTGGTGTGGGGAGAGTGGGAACACTCCGCATGATAAATAATGATGACATATTAATTACACTTTCTTGAAAAAAATGGCTGAAGGTACAGAGGGACTATGGAAGAGCTTCTTGGACTACTTTATTTTTTTTAATGTTTATTTATTTTTGAGACAGAGAGAAACAGAGCATGAGTGGGGGAGGGGCAGAGAGAGAGAAGGAGATACAAAATTCAAAGCAGGCTCCAGGCTCTGAGCTGTCAGCACAGAGCCTGATGTGGGGCTCGAACCCATGAACCATGAGATCATGACCTGATCTAAAGTCAGACATTCAACTGAATGAGCCACTCAGGTGCCCCTGGACTACTTTAAATACACTTCTACAATGACAAAACATACTGAAATAGAGAGTGCCTTGGGGGTCCCCCTGATTCTTGTTCACCTGAATTCACCAAATGCTAATGGGCAAGGACTATTCAGTTTAGAAAGGCATTCAAAGCCGTGTTCAAGACCAATGCAATCAGATCACATATGCAGGGCTCTGCCATTTTGGAAGTCTCTCAACATTTATGCCTTGATTAATGGATTTAATATTATGCAGAGAGGGTACAGAATGCTTCTTGCAACTTTATAAGCAGCATCTCTGTTCAAAGTTGCTTCCTGTCTAGGTGTGCTGGCTTTCTGGGAGACTGTCACTATTATTTAGACTCTATGAATTTAGTAATCTATGGATTTAGGATGACTTACAGATAACAGATTGTGATTGTGCTTGAAAAACATGCAGGCTCCTTCCTTATTTATGTGATGCTTGGAGGGCAGCTTTCTTTATTCTCTTCTCAGGATTCAACCAGATAGTATCTAAGAGGCATTGGGGACCAGGTACCTTTTTATTCCATCACAGTTTCAGTGGGGGGGGGAGGGGTGGAGGGAACAACCATGGTGTACTAAAAGGCACATTGGAGTGGAAGGTTGTTGGCAAAGATGTGTCAGGAACAGTACTAATTTGCTCTCTGACTGAAGGCAATCACTTCACTCTCTAGATGTGGTTCTTCTCTTTCCAAAGTGACAGGCCCAGGGGCATGAGAAGAGAAGGATATTCCCTTTTACTGAAAGTTTTTCATACATTAGACATGATGCAAATTCTTTAATATATTCTCTCATTTGGTCTTCACAACTACCCTAGGAGGTAGACACTGGCATTCTTCCATTTTATAAAGGAAGAAGCTAAGGCTCAGGGAAACTTCTAGAAGGTGCCTCTGGAACTCTCAAGGTAGTGAGAAGGTAGATATCTTGATCCTCAATTTCAATCAAATCTATTTTACATATATAGTTGTATACATTGAATTTCCATGTAAATTTTTCTTTGTATTGTGGATTCTGCTATTGAAAGACAGTTGAGTATAGTAATCTCCAAAATCCTGTCTCCAACACTCCATACAATATTCTGCCACTATAAGAAAATACTAAAAGGTAGGCATCTGCTGGGCCCTCTCAATAGGGAGCCGCAATTTCTCACATGAGTTTGAAGCAGTCCAGGTTGTTCTTTTGCTATTACTGCAGAGACAGACATTCCTGAGCTTCTCATGACTCACAGTATTTTGACTTCTACACAGAAAGCCAAGTTGATCTGGACGGGGCCAGGGTGAAATGCAAAGGTGGAGTGGCTGGGTAAGCTTATGCTTTATAGACTCAGTTGTCCTAGGCAAAGCAAAGCAGAAGTTCAGGGTGAAATTGGGACTGTCTTCAATTCTCTAAGTCACTTGATTCAGAGGTGAACTATTAGGTTTGCCCCACTTAAATGAGGCCTGGACAATCTCCAATCCCCCAGCTAATTAGGCAGGCCCTACTGCCCTGTGGAAGTTTCCAGTTCTGCATACTGTCATAAATATGAGTAAAGCACCCCATCTTGGCTGTGAAATCACTCAAAGTTACAGTTCAGTTTTATTTTAGCACTCCTTACCATCCATCTCTGTCCAAGTTTATTGCTACAGACAATGTAAAAAGAAAGTCTCATAAAAGAGTAAGATTTAAAGCCACCCAATCAGCTCTAAAATGTTTTCCTGATCAATAAGGCATTTTTGAAAAGAATTGGGCAAACAGAAGTACCCAACATTATAAGTCAGTTGGCACCAAAGCTGGAAATATGATCTGGAGCTCCATCAGAATATTAAATTCTCCAAACAGGCAGTGGGTTCTGCCATCAGGGACACCAGTGCCTTTGCGACCCCCGAACCCATCCTGGTCCAGGGAGTCTTTGCCTGCTCTCTTTCCCAGGGCTCTGTGCTCTCAGTATAGGGGTAAAGAATAAGAGTCTCCTCATTGGGTTTTAGCAATAATCCCTTGGTGTTTTATAGGCTCTAGAGGAGTAGGACGTATTTCTTATTTCTCCAACCGATATTTCTTGGTAAGGAAATTTTGGCAAGTGGTACATATGTTCACCATAACTTGATTGCAATGATAGTTCACAGGTATACACATAGCAAAACTCATCAGGTTGTAGAATTAAACTATGGGCAGTTTATTGTTGTCAATTATACCTGGATAGATCTGTTGAAATGTTTTTTGGATGCTTTCCCTGTGCAGACACTGTACTTGATGCTGAGAGTACATAGATAAAGAAGGGCTCACAGGTTGCATCCTATTTGGTTGAACCATATGAAATTGCTGCTCGTGTGTGTGAAAAATGAACAAATACTGGTAATTGTTTAGCCTAACCTAAGTTAGCAGTTATATGTACTGTACAGTCACCACGAGAGAGGTGGTGTGGGTATTAATCCCATTTTATAGATGAGAAAATTGGGGCTCACGCAGGTAAGGTGACTAGCCAGAGGGTACTTCCTCTGGAATTCCACATCTTAGCCATGCCTTATTTAGGTTGTCTGGCCTTTGTATACTGAGAAAGCCAATTCATCCAGGAATGTACATGAAGACCATTGGTTAGAGATACAGAGAGTAAACTCTGGGTATGAGATTACTGTGGTTCCTGTGTTTCAAGGGGTCTTTGCAGATGCTACTCATGAGACAACTCTAAGGAGCCTCTGGGCCCCAAGTACCAGTCCTGTTCTCCATGTTGACATAGGGCTTATTGCTGAGCTAGTCTCTTACACTTTGGATTTGTCTGTGGATCCCAAGTGCTTGCTTCCATTTATTGCAGCCTCACCTCTCTCTTGGTGCTTTACTTTCTACAAACCACCTGCTTTCTTCCCCCTCTATTTCTAAATCATTTTATTTTCATTTTTTAAGGTTTATTCATTTTTGAGAAAGACAGAGAGAGTGGGTGAGGGGGAGAAAGAGGGAGAGAGAGAATCCCAAGCAGGCTCTGCACTGTCAGCATGGAGCCCGATGCACGGGCTTGAACTCACAAAATGTGAGATCATGACCTGAGCTGAAACCAAGAGTCGGATGCTTAACCGACTGAGCCACCCAGGCGACCCCTCTCTCTAAACAAAAAATTCCTTAGCCTCTGACTTTCACTTTTCAATGGCTTAGTTACAGTTTTTCTACCCAACAGTGAGTCTTATCCTCTAATTAAAAACAGTGTCTTCAAGATCAGGGACTAGAGGGCCCTTGGGGTACCGTGGTATAATTTTTTGTTAAATATTTTTTAAGTTCATGAAATAATTCTTGCCATCAGTGGATATTTATTTATTATTGATTATTGTTGATTTACTTTGTATAAAATGGTAGCAATGGTAGCCCCCTAATTTGTGTAGCTGTTAAAAGTATTAAATGAAATAATCCATGCAGACAACTTAGAACAGTGCCTGTAAATTGTTAGCAGCCAAAAATATTAGCTATTAAACATGGATGGACCTGGACGGTGTGATGCTAAGTGAAATAAGTCAGGCAGAGGACAGATATCATATGTTTTCACTGATTTGTGGAACAGGAGAAACTGAACAGAGGACCATGGGGGAGGGGAAGGGGGAAAATAGTTAAGGAGAGGGAAGGAGGCAAACCATAAGAGACTCTTAAATACTGAGAACAAACTGAGGGCTGATGGGGGTGCAGGACAGGGAAAAAGGGGTGATGGGCGTGGAGGAGGGCACTTGTTGACATGAGCACTGGGTGTTGCATAGAAACCAACTTGACAATAAACTATAAAAAAATTAAATAAATAAAATACTTGTTAAAAATATTAGCTATTATTATTACACACACAGCATCACATTAAATGGTCAGTCCCAGGTGGAGGGTGGGGCAGGATTAAGGACAAAACAGAGATGGATAATGCAGAGGTATTGCCTGCAAAAAGCTTGTAGTGTATCATCTAATTTTATTATAAGGGCTAATATGATTATTAAAAAATTTTTAAAGCAAAATACATTAGAGGAAAAGTGAAATTCCAAGTTAGGGAAGGGAAGTTGAGAAAAACTTCACGTAGAGTTGAAGTGGCCCCTGAAAGACAAATAGCTTTTCACATGAGACATGGGCAAGAATGGAGTGGAGATGGAGGGCAAAGGGAACCCTATGGGCAAAGGCACAGAGATGGGAAAATGCTCCCAGGAGGAAAGGCAGTTGGATGTGGTGTACCTGTAAGGCCATAGGTATCATAGGATGGAAAGCTGTAAAGGTAGGTGAAGACCATATATGAGTAGATTTTAGTGTGGAGGTGCCATAAGTACCTGTCAAGATCACTTTGTCCATTCTAAGCCCAGAATGCAGTGTGACTGGGTGTTCATCCCAACTTGTGATGAAACTGATTCAGGAGCTGACCATGATGGCCAACCCTAGAACTCGTTTCTTCTAGAACATCCCAATAGGATGCAATGAGAAGAACACAACATCACTTGTGTGGCATTGCTGCCAAAGATGCACAGCATGAATCTAATAATGAAGAAACATGAGACAAACTCAAATGGAAGGGCATTCTATAAAGTATCTACCTGGAAAGATTTAAAGTATCAAGATCTAGAAAGTCAAAGAGAGCCTGAGGGACCGTATAGAAAGGAGGCTACAAAGACAGAACTAAATATAACACATGGTTCTGAACTGGATCCTTTTACTCTGAAGGACATGATTGGGGGAGTTACCTGGGGGGCTCAGCTGGTTAAGCGTCTGACTCTTAATTTTGGCTCAGGTCATCTCAAAGTTCATGAGTTCAAGCCCCATGTTGGGCTCCATGCTGACAGTGCAGAGCCTGCTTAGGATTCTCTCTCCCCCTCTCTTCTGCCTCCATTTCTCTCCCTCTCTCTCTTTCAAAATAAATAAACAAAAAAATAAAAGACATGATTGGGACAACATGATTGGTGAAGCTTGAATGGGATCTAAGGATTAGATTACAATTATATATCAACATTAATTCCCAGATTTAAAGGGCTATATTGTAGTTATATAGGAGAATGCCCCTGTTTATAGGAAATACTGGATCAAAGAAATACAATGGGGCATCAGGATGGCAACTTTCTCTCAAATGATTCATTTGGGAGAAAAATGCTCTGTGTACTTTATTGAATGTATTCGAGTCTTCTGTGTGAGTTTGAGATTGTTTCAAAAACATGTATACAATTACTAACATAGGTTTCCCAGGGGGAACAGTAAGATTAAAACAGAGTTAGCAAGTTGTCGTTCAACAAATGTCGTTGACTGGCTGCCGCGGTCTCCCGGAGAAGCCCCTTATATTGCTAGCCATCTGTGTGCAGGATGGGGTCCAGGAGGCCAGCACAGCAGAAGGCTGCAATACCTTTTGAGAGACCGCACAAAGAGAAGCAATACTGGGAATGGTCTTTGGCTTCAGCCCCTTTAGTCACACATTGTGAGCTTTGGTCCCTTCTCCTTGCTGTAAGAAGCAGAAGACAGAGAGAAATAAAATTGTGGCCCCATAATTGTATGCTAATTGACACATGGGCTGCTCTTCCTCTGTTTGTAAGAAACATTAACAGGGTGCATTTACATCCTACCGTATACATTTTGATAGTCCCTATGGGAACCTAGATAATAATTGATCATGCCTCTCCTCTTTACCCCAGCCCGATCAGAAACAAGCTCTGAATCAATGGCTGAAATGCATAGAGACCACCTACTTACAGTGAGATTTCGACAGGCTAATTCCTCCTTCAGCATGGTAGGGATCACCTGTGTTGCCAAAACCGGACACAGAGGCAATCAAGTTGAGAACATTTAGTCCCCGTCCCATATCCCAATTACTGCCACTGTCTCAGCCACCACTGCCATTTCCACCACTACAACCTGCCACCCAAACTGTGACAGCATCTTTCTAAAAAGCGCAAGTGGTGTGCTACGTTACCCAGTGAGGTGAACTACCTCTTGACATCCAGCCTTTGTAGGTCCAAGGGCCTATAATTAAATCCCTCAGCCGTTTGTCTAGTTAGAACTTTGAAGAAGTTAGACTAACACTCATTTGTCCATATTGTATGCCAGGCACCAGGCCATGTGCCTTACATATATTAGTTCATTTCATTGTCATATTTGCTGGGTGTTACTTTTATTCTTAATTTTATGGATGAGGATGCTGAGATTTTGGACAAGGAAAGTTGCTTGCTCAAGGTTCCACATTTTTGAAGTTGCAGAGCTGGGATTTGACCCCAGGTCAATCTGACCCCCAAAGTCGATCCCTCAGCCACTTTGCTATACCTACTCTCAGGCCATTTGGTCTTATCAGCTAAATTGCATACATATCCCAATACCTAGTCTAGCTCACACGTTAGGTAGTGAGACCTTGGGCAAATTACTTCAAGTGTCTGGGCCTCATTGTCCTCACCTGTAAAATGGGGATAACATTACTTCCCTCAAGGGTGGTAGCAAGAATGAAGTGGGTTCAGGTACAGAAAGTGCATTTAGAACAACACCTTGCATGGTTAAGCACTGGGTACCTAAAGGCTAGTATTATTACATAAATCACAATGTGCCATGGGGAATGCTAGGGGTCCCCTGAAACAATGTCCAGAAGATGCTATTCTATCTGTTGGTTTCAGTGCTGTACTAAGAGTGAGGCCACTACAAAAGTGTGAGATAGGAACTCTGCCTTTAAGGAGCCAATAGCCCAGTGGAAGGGACTAGCATAGGAGAAATAATCATTAGGAATTCTAGGGAGGGCATAATTAAGCACTCAGTAGTATGGTACTGATTTAAAGAGACATTAGAATTCAGCAGAACAAAACAGGGTGAATTGGAATCAATATTCACATCTAAGCAAACTGATGAGGACAAATGTTACTCAGTCACTTCCCTGTGCTTCTCAGCAATCTCCTATTCCCTCTCAGGATGGTTTCCTAGCCAGCCATTTTCAGCCATTATGTATCCCCTTGCCCCCATGTTATTTTTCTTCATAGCATTTGCCACTATCTGATTTGATCATGTGTATTTCCTTGTTTTGTATCTTGTCTATCTCTCCCACTGGACTGTCAGCTCCTTGATAGCGGGAACTTTGTTGCCTACGTTGTTGAATCGCCAGGCCCTACAGAGTACCTTGCTCAATGAATATTCTTTTGGACAAAGGAATGAACTTTTCTCAGACCTGCTCTCTCCAGCTTTCTCTTTTATTCTGAAGCCAAGCCTCTTCCCAGTGCTGAAGCCATAGTAAGCTGCTACAGATAATTATAATAGTTACTGTTTATTGAGCCTTGCTTTTATGAGTCAGGCTATGTAATGCAGTCCATGCCAACCATCCCAAGAAGAATGTTATGTTTCCCAGATTCCCAATGCAGCAACTGAAGCCTTAAGACTTTATATAACTTGTCTAGGTTCACATACCTAAGAAGTAGCAGAGTTTCAATGAGGGATGACTGTATAACTTATGCTCTCTGGCTTCATTCTTATGACAAAGCTCTACTGATATCGGGACATGCCCAGAATTAGATGCAGAGATGTAGAACTCTAAAGAGGTGGGAGCGAAGGAAGGGTGGCTGAGAATTGGTAGGTAGGTGTTTGGGGTTGAATTGTGCTCCCCCATTCACATGTTGAAGTCCTAACCCCAGTACTTCAGACTGTTACCTTATGTACAAATAGAGCTTTTGCAGATAAAATTACTATGGTGAGGTCATACTGCAGGAAGGTGGGACCTAAATCCGATGTGACTGGTATCCTTATAACAAGGGGAAATGTGGACATAGACACACACATAGGGAGAATGTGATGGGAAGATGGAGGCTGATTGACAGACCAGGAGAGAGCTGTGGAACAGAGCTCTCCCTTGCAGACCTCAGAAGGTACCAACCCTGCCCATACATGAATACATTTCCGTGGGTTAAGCTCTCTCTCTTGTGTTTTGTTATGACAGCCCTAGCAAATGAATTCAGTTCGAGCAGGCAACGAGGAGGCTGAGAGAGAGAGCGAAAACCTTATAGCTCCTGGTGAGGGGTCTTGCTAATATTACATTCTAGACTCTTCTACCTTCGCCCACAACCCAACTTGGCTTTCTGAACATGTAGCTTCCTTTTGGCAAGACCCCGTCAAGGCTTTCTGTAGGAGGCAGTTTTTTCCTAGGAGAGAAAAGTGAGATTTCTGATTCTCCTTGCTAACACTGATGTCCAGGGCCATGAAATAGACCATTGAGCATGGGAACTGCCACTGAGGGATCCCTACAAAAACGTCTGCAGGGACTTCATGGACCGTAGCATCTTCAAGGCCAACACTGCTCTGAATTAGCCCAGATCTTCGTATGTGCATGAACTTCAGAAAATCCCAGGGAGCTAGATCCCCCACACATCATATGTTGGTGGTCCTGCCTGATAGAACAAGTGAGAAACAGGACACATGAGGGGCAGACACACCCCTAATCTCTGAAGTCTCGGGTGCAGGCTATTGATTTCATTGTCCTTTAACCCTCTGGCACTGGGCCGACAGTATATTACTGGTAATAAAGAGAATCCTGCCAGGAATTGTTAAGTAGTTGGAAGTCACTAGAATACATCTTTTCACAGTGGAAGTGAGGGCTTAAGACTGATTTCATAAAGAATGGCAAGAAAAAATATTCACGCCCATCCCAGGCCCAATACCCATTCCCCCAAACCTGCTCAGGAATCTTCAGCAAGGTGGAGTCTCTTCCAAGCCCCAGTGATTTCTATCCTGTACAGAAAGCCTGTTCCCAAGCCTGACAAAAGGAACCTTTCCTCATGAGTGAGACTAGTATTTGATTTCTCTAACATGGGGGACAGCAAGCCTCTTTGTGTAAAGGACCAGAGGGTGAATAATTTAGGCTTTGACAGCTGTCTCTGCTACAAAAACAGTCGTGTTGTTGTTGTGTGAAAGTGGCCATAGAACATCCAGAAACAAATGGCTGTGGCTGGGTGCCAATAAAACTTTATTTAAAACATAGCTAGTGGCCAGATTTGGACTCTGGGCTGTAATTTGCCGATCCCTGGGATGTAGCATAAAATGACTAGAACTTTGCTGCCCATGAAATATATTCCTGATTCTAACACTTTGGTGTCCAGATCTTTCCTGGGAAATGTCATCAGAGGGTCCACATTTTATTTTTTCATCACTATCATGAACCGGAAGAAAGAAATGAATAGACCTGTCTCATTATTCCATTTAGGGCTCCATATTGCCAACACTGAACTAAAGTGAGGCCCACCTGTGACCCTTTAGTTGCTTCCCCTGGAACATATCAGCCCATACGTTTTGTGAAAAACAACAAGGAAGAAATTGGCTTGCAGGGCGTCTCCTTTTGTGGTGAAATAGCATTCACGGAAGAGGACTAGACTCTGTCTGAAGCTCCAGCTTTTTTGTCCCTGCCTCTGCCCCCAACAAACCCAGTGACTCCTCACAATTGCTTCATCTCTTTGGTGTGTCCTCCTCCTCTACCTCCTCTATGGGATTGTCCAGGGAATAAATGAAAAAGACAAAAAAAAAGAGCAGTGAAGATATTTTGTACAAGGCTCTGTTGTCACAGATCTATCTCTCCAAGGAAGCCAAAGACGGTGAGAGGGATGCTCTTCCGCATAGATGGAAATGTCACACTGGGCCTGTGACATAGAGACTAGGGCAGGAGAGGACAAAGGGCCATGCATGACACTGGAACAGCTTCAAGCTTTCCCGGTAGGCAGGCAGTTATCATGTCACTTACATCTAAATTAATTCCTTTCGCTTCTGCTTGTTTCCCGGCAAGTTTATTGCGAAGAGCAGGTGCTCATTATTGAATTTCCTTGCTGATTTTCCCCCAATCTATTAAGTCAGCACCAAACAGAATTCTCTGATGCTAGAGCAAGTGATTTATTTATCTATAGTTATCTAGTGCATCTGGCTTTGATAGGCTTCATTTGTATGTGTTAAAAATACAGAGCCTGTTAAAAGTTTGATTTTATTGCAAAAAAGGAAAAAATTAGCCGTATAGGGGAACGTGGATGGGAATGAAGAAGAGCAGTTCCCTGATAAGTTTAATGCCACTGCTTTTTAAAAATGTATCCAAACATGTCTAGTCTGAGCATGGACTAAGAGGCCTGACTCTTTTTTTTAAGCTTATTTTTTAATTTTTATTTATTTTTAATATAATTTATTATCAAATTGGTTTCCATACAACACCCAGTGCTCATCCTAATAAGTTCCCTTCTCCATGCCCATCACCTGCTTTCCCCTGTCCCCTGCCCCCCATCAACCCCCAGTTTGTTCTCTGTATTTAAGAGTCTCTTATGGTTTGCCTCCCTCCCTCTCTGTTTGTACCTATTTTTTCTCCTTCTCTTCCCCCATGGTCTTCTAAGTTTGTCAAGATCCACATAGGAATGAAAACATAGCCGTCTTTCTCTGACTGACTTATTTCACTCAGCGTAATACCTTCCAGTTCGATCCATGTTGTTGCAAATGGCAGGATTTCATTCTTTCTCATTGCCATGTAATACTCCATTGTATATATAAACCACATCTTCTCGATCCATTTGTCAGTTGATGAACATTTAGGCTCTTTCCATGATTTGGCTATTGTAGAAAGTGCTGCTATGAACATTGGGGTGCATGTGCCCCTATGCATCAGCACTTCTGTATCCCTTGGGTAGATCCCCAGCAGTGTTATTGCTGGGTCATAGGGGAGTTCCATTGATAGTTTTTTGAGGAACCTCCACACTATTTTCCGGAGTGGCTGCACCAGTTTGCATTCCCACCAACAGTGTAGGAGGGTGCCCATCTCTCCACATCCTCACCAGCATCTATAGTCTTCTGATTTGTTCATTTCAGCCACTCTAACTGGTGTGAGGTGGTAAGTCAGTGTGGCTTCGATTTGTATTTCCCTGATGATGAGTGACATTGAACATCATTTCATGTGTCTATTGGCCATCTGGATGTCTTCTTTGGAGAAGCATCTATTCATGTCTTCTGCCCATTTCTTCACTGGATTACTTGTTTATTGGGTGTGGATTTTGGTGAATTCTTTATAGATTTTGGATAGTAGCCCTTTATTTGATGTCATTTGCAAATACCTTTTCCCATTCCATCGGCTGTCTTTTAGTTTAGTTGATTGTTTCCTTTGCAGTGCAGAAGCAAAAAAAAAAAAAAGCTTATTTTTTAAGTTTATTTATTTACTTTGAGAGAGATAGATAGAGAGAGAGAGAGAGACAGAGAGACAGAGAGAGAGAGAGAGAGAGAGAGAGAGAGAATATACCAAGCAGGCTCCATACTGACAGCACAGAGCCCGACGTGGGGCTCAAACCCACAAACTGTGAGATCGTGACCCGAGCTGAAACCAAGAGTTAGATGCTTAACCAACTGAGCCACCCAGGTGCCCCAAGAGACCTGACTTTCATAAACCTTTATAGGGAACTCTTGTTTGGGTTTAAGCCTGTGTTGGGAGATTTGGTATCAGGGAAAGAACAGTGGGACCGGGAATCCTGATTTGAATCCAGGTTCTGCAACCAACTTGCTGTGTGATCTTAGCTAAGCTGCTTAGTCATTTTTGACCTCTGTCTTCTCACTTGTAAAATGGAGAGATTGAATCTGTTGTACTCTCAGACTTTTCCCCACTCACTTTCTATGAATTAAGAATTCAGTCACTATGAGGCATAAACCCATATGGCCTACTGTGAATCTCAATTTTTGCTCAGGAAACATGTATTGATATGCTATTGTGTGGTAGGCAAAGACAGACAGACAAAGACAGCCCCAGCCCCTTCACCTCCCGGATCCCAGGGAATAGACACAGTCTCTCTCCTTCCTCCCTCCCATCAGAGAAGTAGAGCACTGTGATATGATCATTGCTCAGTTACTATTTTAGCCACTTTTTTTTCAATAGTACAAATTTTGCCCAAGTCTTAAGGTAATATTTACCTGACCTAGAAGCAGTTTTTGTGGTAGCAGTGAACATGTAGTTGGAGTATGCATGTGGAAGATAGTTTTTGACTTAAAGATTATTGGAGGCTCGAGTTTCTGGTTTGGGCAAGAGTTGCCAAGTCTTTAGACTTTGTCTGCTCAGACTTTGTGTAGTTAACCCTGCAACCTCACCAGAGGCCTCAGGTCCAACTGGCTCAACCTGTGGGCTGGGCCACCAAGGGCAGGACAGGCAGTAAATTTGCCTGGAAAGAGGAGAGAGGCTTGACAATGCCCTCCAGAAAAACACAGTCCAGAACTCCAGCTCAGAGCGTAGGGTATGAAAGAAATGGGCAACGTTGCACAAAAAATGTCCAAAAGGGCTAGACTGACTGGGAGGAACAGGGAAAGGATGGGAAGAAGGAAAGCTTGGGAAGTTTTCTGGGCTCATGGCCACTGAAGGAGGTAAATGAATAAACAACCAATTGGAGTACATGTCTGATCTTGTTGAGGAGAATGGTCTAGGTCGTCTTCATTTACTGCTGGTTCCCCCAGTTGAGTATGTGACCTGATGCAAGAGATTATTGTAGACCAGATGGTGACTCAGAGAAAGAGGGAAGTGTAGGAATCCGAGACATTAGGGAGAGAGATTACAGCACATTTTGTGATGGATTGGAGGTAAGCGCAGAGGCCAGAATCAAGAATGACCTTTGGCCTTCTGACTTACGCAACTACGTGGACAGTGATATTCACTAAGAGGGGCCTCAGGAGTTTGAGCCAAGTACAGAGACTTCTGAATCAGGATTGAGAGCCTGGTAGGGCATGGCGCTGGCCAAAGTTGCTTACTGTCATACTGATCTTTCTGCTTCTTGCTTTGTTTCTGTCCCAGGATGTCTGGGTCATCATCACATCTCAGTTTCACATCCTGAGAATGAATTTGAATTTGGGTCTTTTTGAAGAGGAAGTCAAATATGAGAATGGTCTGCAGTCTGACACAGAGAGGGTTAAACCAGATGTGACATTGGAATTCCAATGCTTGAGTCGTGTCCTGAGGTTTCTAAAGGGATAAAAGAGAAAATCTACTTGGGGGTATTTCATCTAATTTCAATTCGGTAGCTCAGCTCACAGATGCGGGTATAGGGTTTGCCTTTCATCTACAAAGCCCTACCTCATCTGTGACTCCTTGAAATGTTGAGATTGCCACTCTCTTAAAGGTTCCTTTTTAGCACCATTATGGCAATTAAGTTCAGGCAGAATGGAGCTCCATCCTGAAACATTATATCAGGTAGCAAGATGAAAAATGAGCACATTACCAGAGAAAAGAGCTTCTGTCTGGAATTTCTTGGCAGTTTCCTTGGGGACATAAGTTTGGGATTTTGTTAGATGAAGCTGTTTGGCCATAGCACAATTTTCGGTATGTATTCAGGTATATATGGGACAGGGAAGCTTTCTTGGCACGTTTTGGTCTATAAGTTTTAGTAATAAAATTTTAATTTGGAATTTTGTACAAAGGCAAACTTCATGAGGGGGTCAAGCATAGAAATAGCACTAGACCTGGAGTCTGAAAACCTCTCTTCTAGTTGTACCTTTATTGCTAACTAGCTATATGACCCTAAGCAAGACCCTTCCATTCAACAGATCTGTCATTTTTCTCAGCTATAAAATAAGAAAATTGGATTTAATAACTGTCCCTTTCAGCTCTGCTGTTCTGGAAGAAATGAACACTATGTCACAACTACTATGAAATGGGCTGAGAGTAAATAGCTACTCTGGTCAACAGCTTTGCTGCAGAGCTCTTTGAAAAGGCAATAACTGGTAGATGAAAAGAGAATTAAACCAGGTTATTATTTTCATTAATCGTGTCCCTATCCAAGAAATTAATCTGATGCCTTTCTCCTGAAAGAGCCAAATTGCAGTTCTGAGAAGTAAAAAGCTCTATGTTCTTTTGAGAGAACACCAGTTGGCCATAGGTTAGCCCAAGTGTGCCGGCTTGGGGGCCTCTCCTAAAGCCCAAGGTGGTTTCAGACTGGGGTAAGGGTTCCCGTACTGAAAGTCAGGTGAGGGCTGTGGAGCTCCCTGCCCCCAACACACTATCCCTGAGTGCTCTTTTTCCCTCCCCCTAAATAAAACAGCGTGCCCCCCTAATGCACCAGGTAACTGGGTGGGGCTGCTTCTCAAAACAGCAAGCATAGCTCTTTTCCAATTTCTTAAGAAAGCTGAAGCAGCTAACACCTCTGCAGTTTGGCGAGCGGTTGTAGGAACTCATCATCTTGAATTCAATCTACTTGAATTGTGATGGAAGTCCACATCACCTCTGGACACTGAGGGTTTCTGTCGCTGTCAACCCAGAGCTGACAGGACGAACACAACCAAGTCCTGTTCCCTTAAAGGCAAAGGGCCAATGGTATAAATCCAACCATGTAGGGTGGGAGACTTCAAAGTGCTTAATAAGTGGCCCCAGATGTTGGGCTTAAGCCCCTGAAGCACCTCTTGTTGGTCTTCTTTGGAAACAGATCCATTTCCTGAAAGTAGTATTCATGGTCTGTGTGGACTACAGCCATGCAAGAGAAAGAGCATACGCGTTCACATCCACTGCGTGCTCCACCAGCACCCCCTGAGCCACAACATGATGTCTTTTCTCAGATTTACCAAGTCAGCCACAGGGTCCCCAAAGACCTTTCTGACCCCCCTCCCATTGTGTAGTTGAAGAAACAGGAGGACAGAGCCTCAGCAGTGGGGCCAGGGATCTCCTTCAGGTCACAGGAAATTCGTGGCAAAATTAAAACTCTAAAGCAGAATTCCTTTGATGAATAAGCAACTATAGATCCTTTCTCCACCAGTGATTCTCAACTGGAGATAGCACTGCCTCCCCACTACCATTGAGGGGCATCTGGAAATATGTGCAGGTATTTGAGGTTGTCAGAGTGACTCAGAGTAGGGGTGCTACTGGCATTACTACTCAGGGACCTGCAGCGCATTAGACAACACCACATGACAAAATGCCAATGCATCCCTTTGAGAATCACTGCAGGCTATGTCCAGTTAGAAAAACAACAAAGAATACAGATTCATGGCTTCACCTTGTCTCCTTCTCCTCGAGAGAAAGCATAAAGGGGGTGACATTAGAGACCTTGCTTCTAGTCTGGTATCACATCATTGTGTGGCTTCACATGAGTCTTCCTCCCTGGACCTCAGTTACTTCCTCTGTAAAATAGGGGTTTTGCTCAGATGGTCATCAAGAACTCTTCCCAACGTTCTGGGCCTTCTTCCAGAGTACGGTCCACCTGGGCAGCAGCTTGTTAAGAACATGGATTCCTGGACCCCACACACACCTACTAAATCAGAATGTGTGAAGTGGGGGACACTGAGATCTGCGTTCTGCCCTCCCCCACCATGATTTGGAAGTAGAGTAAGTCTGAGGACCAGGGGGCTGGGGTTATCAACGGTGAGGCAGCACTGGTCAGGCAGCACTTGCAATGTACAGAGATCAGTCCTGCCTCCTATTCAGGGCTATGACAGCAGTTGTGTGATTGTAGGCCTGCCCTCACTGAAACCCCCACCTTTGCCCTGGTGGAGGCAAAGGATCTCAGAGCGAGCAGCCTGACTTTTGAAGTCTATAGGGTTTATACCTCAGACAGTTGAGAGGAGACAGCCTGTGCCTTTTAGAACTGCCCTGAATGGACTGCACACTCAGGTGCCATGTTCTGATTTCCGCCTCACTCAGTCTCAACACCCCATCTGCAGCCCATCTCTTCACCCCACTCCCGCACCTGTCTCCTCTACCCTGCTCGTCCATCCAACAATCCAAAGTTGAAGGCCTTCCCCAATGCTCAAAGCCAAAAGGCTAAACCCTGGAACTCACCTTTGACTAGTTTGATGGAGAAAAGACAGGTAGAGAAAAGAGCTTCACAATAAAGGGTCAAACAGGCTGCTTTTATTCACCACAAGAAAGATGCAAGAGCTGTGTTCCAAGGAAACTCTGAAGATTTATTACCTGGCATTCTAGATGACCTTCAGGCCGACAGGCCATCGGTAATCACCCTCCTAAATAATGCAAAACCTGTTGGCCAGGGTTTCTTCAGGGACTCTCAGGGATTTCGAGTCCTCTCAAGAGAATGGAGGAAAAGAAGTTCATTGTCAAACATAACGGAGTGTCCCAATTTAGGGTATGCGCCCTGTCCTACGGAGAGCCATCTTTCTGAGCTTATTTTATGCCAAGTCATGAAATGTAAGTTGGGGGGGATTATAAATAAAATGTAAAATGTTAAATTTCGGACATACCTCTCCTGTGACATTTCATGGGAATGAACAGTGGCTTCCGTTCTGCTGCCTTCCCCCAAAGAGAGAAAACTTGGCGTTAAAGTAGTGTTTACATATCCTTCCCCGCCGGCACCAGTTTCTGCACCGAGAAAATGCCAAGGAATACGCACGTCCATCACGCAGTGGTTGGATGTGAAGATTTAATTACAGACCATTAATTTACTGAAAGTAAAAAATTAGTCAAAACAAAAGCCAAATGACGATGCATTGTCAGTGAGGTAGGGTCCGTTTTACACCTGACAGGAAGAAAGCATGTTTGTACCTGACAGAGTTGATGAATGCGGCCAACACCGGCCCTACATTTTAAAATCAATATGGAATGTTTTTCAGAGCAAACTCAGATCAAGCCAGCATACCAAACATAAATGGCTACCACCCAGCATGGGGACTAATTGTTTAAATGAGTTCCAGGGGACAAATAAAAATTGCAACAGAGAAAGATAGAAGGAGACAAGGCTGATCGATGGAAAACAGGGTCAGCTTGGATGAAGGAAATATTTTGCTAATAAAAAGGATCTTTGGGACGTGAAAGGGACTGGTCATGGCAGAGAGCAGTAAATGCAGATAAGAAATGAGCAGGCATTCAGTGGGAGAGCTTTAGAGCTGGTGTGCAATGTGGAGCTAAAAGTATGAACTGTGAATCAAAATCACACGCAGCTCCAGGGCAGAAATATTGCAACCGCTGCTTGTAAGCCTGGATCCATTTAGCCATTCAGCCAGCATTTATAAGTCAGAGATACAGGCGAAAACTTAGAGTATTGTGCAAAAGGTGCTGTGCTTGCGAAGAGCCTGGAGGGTTGGTGGGGGCACGGAGCAGGGGGACCCAGTGTGACCTGGCAGCAGGAGAAACCGGGCAAGCTTTCCTGCAGGGAGATCGTGCGGTCTGACCGACCTGAGCTCATATCCAGCTTGTACCACTTACTAGTTGCCTATGACTTTGAGCAAGTGACTAATTGCTATGGGCCCCACATATGAAAATGTGAAAGAGGAAATATCCTCTGTGTAGCAGGAACCTACCTCATAGGGGTGTGGCAATTAAGTGAACAATCCACGGAAAATGCTCAGCATGGGCTCTGTCATCCAAGATGTGTTTCGAAAAGAAGAGTATGTATTTATTCATTTCGTTCTTTTTAAAGCATTGGGTGCTATAGACAGGAAGGCAGTATTCACCTAATGCAAACATTCTCAGGTTTCTGCCATCCTCTTCCCATAAGGAGATAAAAAGGGAATGATTTTTCCAGAAGTCTTTCTTATACTAAATTTGCTCTATGATTACTATTGACATATGCTGCTCTTTGCTGTACTAAAGCTGGCAATTCCACCTGAACCTTCGAGAAAGCTGGGGATTAAACATGTATGCCTGTGCACACACGCATACACACATGCTATATGCACACACACACACACACACACACCCCTACCATGTACGAGTCTTTGGATTATGTCCTTTCACGTATTTTTTTTTTAAGTTTATTTATTTATTTTGAGGACAGGCGGGGAAGGGCAGAGAGAGGGAGAGAGAGAATCCCACGCAGGCTCCACACTGTCAGTTCAGAATTCCACTCATGGCTTGAACTCACAAACCATGAGGTCACGACCTGAAGCAAAACCAAGAGTCAGACGCTTAACCAACTGAGGCACCCAGGTGCCCCACGAGCTAATTCCTTATAATAAATCATATGCATGCACCTGTGTGAGCATGCACACATACCCGCATAATCTCATTGGCTCTGTTTCTCTGGAGAACCCTAATACACTTGCTTAGGTTTACATGGCTAGAAAATGGCAGAGCTGAAATTCCCAACTGAGTCACTCATATACTATAAAGCTCGTGCTCATGACCACCGCACTAGAAGGAGACTGCATTCCCTTTGGGAGCTACCAGTCCCAGCTGCAACCCCATAGGGCATTTCTGTATAAACTACTCAGGGAAAACTTGCACTTCAAAAAAATTTTAAATGTTTATTTATTAGAGAGTGTATGTGTGTGCATGAGCAGGGGAGGGACAGAGAGAGAGGGGGGACAGAGGATCCAAAGCAGGCTCTGCACTGACAACAGTGAGCCCATTGCGGAGCTCGAACCCATGAACTATGAGATCATGACCTGAGCCGAAGTCAGACGCTCAACTGACTGAGCCACCCAGGCACGCCAAAGGGCTAATGTCTTTTTAGGCACAAGACAAAGTCAGAATGCTTTCAGTTCTAGGTATTAAAAGTCCTCTTTTAGCATGAAAATCTCAATCATTTGCATGTCAAAGCAGGAAGATTGGAATCATATGCCTACACCAAGTTCTCATTAAATAGATAAGGTTGCTTTTAACCAATGTGGACTATATCATTACCATCAAAAAGCAAAGAAAATAAAACTGTCATTTGTTGAGCAACCACTATCTGCCTGGCTCTGCTACCACGATTCATTTTATATTTCGACTTGACTGGGCCCCAGGGTGCCCAGATATTTGACCAAATATTCTGTGTGTTTGGGGGAGGTTGTTTTGGCTGAAGTTAACATTTAAGTTGGTGGACTCTGAGTAAAGCAGGTTTCCCTCCCTAATAAGGGTGGGCCTCACCCAACTAGCTGAAGTCCTCAGTAGAACAAAAAGATGGACACACACACCCCTTCCCCTGGTAAGAGAGACTCCTCTAGCGGACAACCTGTGAACTTCATCTGCATCATTGGCATTCCTGGGTCTCCAGCCAGCCAGTCCACACTGCAGACTTGGGCTTACCTGTCTCCATAACTACACGAGCCGGTTCCTTATAACAAATCTGTTTCTTTATGTATGCCCATCCTATTGGTTCTTTTTCTCTGGTGAACTCTAACTAATATAGTCACATATTTTATTTTATTCTTTAAAAATTTCTTTGAGATTTCAATATTAGTATGCATAGATCTCACAGACAAAAAGGTGAAGCACAGAGTAAACCCATGCATCTCCTCTGCTCAGGCTGATTCAAGATCCCTGTTTAAATCCCTCGTTTGCCCAGGGAAAAATATTACCAGGGGCTTGAAACTGTGATACAACTATTACTAGTGGTCCCAGGTTGTAGCCACATACAGCCCAAGCCCTAACACTCTTTGAAGGACATCACACAGCACAGACAATATAAATCAGGCCATGGAATGCAAATAGAACCATCAGGTTGGAGTGTGCTTCGGTGTTCACCAAAGCTACTTTCTTATCCGCTCTGCATTTCCCCAATCTGAAAGCCTGCCCTGCATAGCGAAGATGGACCTCCGGCAAAATCAATTTTCCTCCAGTGATGGAAAAGCTCCTAGTGTGGAAAACTCTCATTTCTCGTGAAGGTTTTGGATACCCTGGGTTAAGTTCGGCCCCTTAGGAAACTACTAAAGGAATAGGGTGTTTCAGGACTCTGGACAGCAAAGGGGCGTCCAGAAGAACAGGAAGAAAATAAGTGGTAGACAGGGATAGATTCATTGAGGAGTGAGTGGGCTGGCCTTAGATTTTTCTGGCAAAAGGGTTTTTCATCCAACATTTGCTAATAACCTATGCTGTGCCAGGCTATGGCAGGAAATCCAAAGACCAATAAGACACTGTCTCTGCCTTACGGAGCTCATAATCTAGTATATCTCACAAGACGACAAGAAATTCTTTCATCTGTAGAACACTTCTCAATGCCAACCACGTGCCAGGCCTTTGTGCTAAGTGCTGGGCACATGGTCGTGAGTAAGTCCACATATTATATATAGACTCCCAGCCCTAATGAGCCTTACAGTCTATTGGGCCATCATATCTGCCCTCAAAATCAGGAGAGGGGAGAGAACACTGTAACCCCCTCAAATTTTTTTGAGTTGGTCTCTTTTGCACCAATACGCCATGTCTCTCTTTGTAGATGCTGAATTTACCCCCCTCTCTCAGGAACATAACCCTGTGACTGGAGAAAGATTACTGTCTTTTCTATTATACAAAGCCTAATGCTTTGAAGAAAAAAAATAAGACAGACAGACACTATATTCAGCCATGCAATCTCCTCAGCCAGGAAGCAAGGCAGCCAGAGAAAGCAGTGAAGGCCATCCATCTTCCCTAGCCCAGCCCAAGAACAAACAATCTTCTCTGAATATTAAAGGCCCGCGAACAATTTAGAGAGAAAGTCTGCACTCACTTTCTCTCCCCTACCATATTCAATGAAATGCAATTCTGATGTTCAGAGAGGCTCCGACTAAGTAGATAATACAACCACATTTTTCAAAGGGCCTGCCATGGCCTTTTATCCTCCACAGCATCTAATACCTGTCAAACATTTTAGATTAAAATGAGTATGAAGAACACAGCCTCACTCAGCATTTCCATTGCTCTGCAGACCAGCGACTGGGATAAAAATCAGCCTTGGGGCTGAACGTCCATAGTGGGGTACCCTCTGACATGATGTTCAAGAATGGTGGAAATAGCATTGGCTTTAGGGTTAGGCATGCCACTGACCTGCTGTTGACCTTGGAATGTCACTTTAGCTCTATGAATCTCAAGTTCCTCATTTTGAGACTGGGAGTCATAATTCTGATCGCCCTCCCCATAGGACTAGGAGAATCAGATGAGATCACACACGTATAAGGGATCTGACAACCAATAGATGTCCATATCCTTCCTGTCCCTCATCCTGCTGTACAGACAGCCTGAGAGCACATTCCTTTCTGGGGTTTATACCTCTGCTCTCACCTGGGCCTGCTTTCTACTTCTGTATTCCCATCATGTAACCAGGAAATTCCAGAGCGCCTCCCGACCTTCCTTCACATTCTTACTGCTTCATTCTAGTCTTTGTTTTGCTGCCAATTAGGAGGAAAGGCTTCTACGTGGTGTTTGTACAAGCCAGTCAAATGAACGTGTGCTGTCATCACTGAGAATCTGTATAATTTAACTGATGCAAATCCTCCGATAATGAGAAAATTTCACGTTCCATATGAAAACAAATCTCCAGTAATTTCCATCTTCTTGTCATCAGTGTGTTCCGACAGGTCGGCTGAATGGCCTGGGCCAGGGATTGGCAGTAGTCCAAAGTGTAGGTCTGTTGGGATTTCGGGCCTGTCAGCAGACTGACAGGAAGTAACTTAGGAAAGAGGGAGAACTCTTAGCCCTTCTCGCTTCCTACATAGGAGCGGCCTAACACTCAGCACCTTCTATGCAGAAAGCCCATTTCCTGTCGTTATCTCTCCCCCATTCAACTTCCTTTGGCTCATTTATTAAGTTGGTATGTCTATTACAAATTCAGCGTATGACCTTGGAAAGTCTCCTTGCTTCCCTTGGTCTCAATCTTCTCCGTTAATTGAGTAATCTAGAGGAGAACCAGGAGGAATTCTGGAATCCCCTGTACTGGTATTCTTTTATTGTCTTCACCCTTACCCCCATCACCACCACCAATACCAAAATCCCTCTGTAATTGCAAGGGCTTCTACAACCAATTCCAATGTGGGGAGGGGGTTCCCCACACCAGTAAGCAGTTTTTGGATACCAGCTGGGTTTCCTACAATTCACCTCAGTCCGGACACTATCTGCCCAGAGATAACATCAGGTTCCACAGATTAAAGGTTCAGTCCTACAAGACTGTCCCCGACTTCAGACATCAATCACTAGCCCAGATTATCATCGTGCTTCTGACCAACTGGCTAGAGATTAGAGATTCCCATGTTCCCGACCTTAGGTTTGATGAATTTGCTAGAGTGGCTCACAGAACTCAGAGAAACATTTTACTTACTGAATCACTGGTTGTTTATAAAACTATATATCTCAGGAATGGCCTGATGAGAGAGATGCATAAGGCAAGGTCTGGGCAAAGGGCTCACATGCACCCTCTAGGAGCACCACTCTTCCAGCATCTCCACGTATTCACCAATCTGGAACCTGTGTTTTTTTGGACTTTTTTTCAGGGGGTGCCTGGGTGGCTCAGTAGGTTGAGCATCCAACATTGGTTCAGGTCATGATCTCATGGTCCATGAGTTTGAGCTCCGTGTCAGGCTTTGTGGAGGTTTTTATGGAGGCTTTATTATGTAGGCACGGTTGATTAAATTATTGGCCATTGGTAATTTATTCAACCTCCAGACAGAAATCAGGGGGTGGGATAGAAAATTCCAACTCTCCGTTCGTGGTTGGTTCCCCAACAACCAGTGCCATCCTTAGGTGCTTTCCAAAATGCACCTCATTAACATAAATCCAGTTGTAGTGGGAAAGAGCATTATGGAGAACAAGACCCCTATTTCACCATTATGGCTTTGAAGGGATTTCAGGAACAGAGGACGAGAGACCAAATATTATGACAAAAGATGTTCCTTATTGCTCTCACTGCTCAAGACATTCCAAGGTTCTGGGGAGCTGTGAGTCAGGAACCATGGACAAAGACCAAATACGCATGAGAAATATATTTTGTGCACCTGACCAAATGTATATATTTTTAAAAATTTTTTGAATGTTTATTTATTTTTGAGAGAGAGGGAGAGAGAGAGAGAGGTGCAGAGAGAGAGGTAGACATGGAATCCAAGGCAGGCTCCAGGCTCTGAGCTGTCAGCACAGAGCCCAACACGGAGCTCAAACTCATGAACCACGAGATCATGACCTGAATCAATGTTGGATGCCCAACCTACTGAGCCACCCAGGCACTCCAATATATATTTCTTTTTTTTTTTAATTTTTTAATGTCTTTTTTATTTATTTTAGAGAGACAGAGAGAGACAGCGCGAGCAGGGGAGGGTCAGAGAGAGAGGGAGACACAGAATCCGAAGCAGGCTCCAGGCTCTGAGCTAGCTGTCAGCACAGAGCCTGACGCAGGGCTCAAACCCACAAACTGTGAGATCATGACCTGAGCTGAAGCCGGACGCTTAACCGACTGAGCCACCCAGGTGCCCCAATATATTTCTTAAAAATCACAAGATCATGGTAACTTAGAGAACAGCTCCAAACAGCTTTACTGGCAGGGTATTGGGAAGCTTGCAGGTGCAATGGGAGGCTGGAGACCAGGCTGGTTAAGGATCCAGGGCAGGAATCTCTGCTTAACATTGAAAGTGCTGGGATTTAGAGTGCAGTTGTTTCCATTTAGGTCACATGCTGACCTCCTGGATGTGGAACGAGGGTAGGAAGAAGGGGTCTCCTGGAACCCTTTTGACTTCCATAGTGGAAAAGCAGGCTTCACTGATCATTTCTGCCAACTTCAAGTTAGCATAATGAGCCTATTCCATGTGTGGATCCATTGGCAATGACCAAAACCCCTTGATTTCATACTTAGTACCCTTCCTTCATCTTACATTTCACCATCTTCCTCCAGCCTGTATCAGCTTGTTCTTTTACTCTTCTGTGTCAAAGTTGATAAGGTGAATGCTTTGTTTGGTAATCATGTTTAAGTTTTCCATGCTTTTTCTATAGATTGAATGATTTCTTTTTAAGTTTTATTTTTCATTGTTTAAAATTTTTAATGTTTATTTATGTTTGAGAGAGAGACAGAGTGCTAGTGGATGAGGGCCAGGAAGAGAGGGAGACACAGAATGTGAAGCAGGCTCCAGACTCTGAGCTGTCAGTGCAGGGCCCAACTCTGGGCTTGAACTCCCGAACCCCGAGATCATGACCTGAGCTAATGTTGGATGCTTAACCACCTGAGCCAACCAGGTATCCCAATTTCTTTTTAAGTTTTAATGTAAAGTTTAACATTTATTAATTACTTTTACTTATTATTTTGTTTACAGACTAGTCCAGGTGATGTCTCTCTGGTTATTTTAGTTGGCTAAACCTCATTCTCTGGTAGATTCCTCAGGCAGGACGGATGGGAATAATTCCCTCTGTGTTCTTATGTGTTATAATAACTTGTGGCCTTCATACTTGAAAGTCAGTTTTGGTGACATAGAGTTCTTGGCTCCTAATTTTCTTTCCTAGTGTCTTAAATATATGATTCCATTTTTTTTCTGGCATAAATTCTGATGATAACCTAATTTTCTTTCATTTATAAATAAAATGCTCTCTTTTTCTAGATGTCTAAATGATTTTTCTTTTTCTTTAACGTCCATTAGTTTTATTAGAATGTGCTTTGGTGTTGTTGGTTTGGGGTCAATATTCTAAGATATGCATTGCGTACTTTCAATGTGTAGTTTCAAAAAGTTGTTTTATTTGAGGAAGATTTTTTCAGTTGTGGTTTTCAGTATTCTGTTCCTTTGACCTTGAGGACCTCTTATTATTTCTATGTTCAGTATCCTTTGTCTATAATCAATATATTTTCTCTCAAACCCATTTTATCTCCATTTCTTTCTGTTATTAAAAAGCATCTTTTTATCTTCTTTTTTAAAAGGCACCTTGTGTTTTTTCACTCCTTTATTCCTTCTACTTACCCTTCTTCAAATGATTCTTTTTTATTGATAATTCTTTCCTGAGTTCTGTTACCTCCTTCTGGGTGTTTTAAGTTGTGATATATGTTGTTCTTTCACTTACTGTACCATTGTCTTAATATATTGTAGCACGTTTGAAACCCTAAGTTATGATGTTTATCTGTTTTTTGGGAAGGTCTTCCTATGGGATGTCATGCCTCTTATATTCTTTTTCCTTATAATGGCTTTCTGGGAGATTTTGTCTTAAGAAACTTTGGTTGTCCATTTTTAAAAAATTTTTAATGCTTATTTATTTTTGAAAGAGACAGATAAAGCGTGAATGGGGGACAGGCAGAAAGAGAGAGAAAGACAGAGGATCCGAAGCAGGCTCCAGGCTCTGAACTGTGAGTGCAGAGCCCAATGAGGGGTTCAAACCCACGAACCATGAGATCATGACCTGAGTTGAAGTCTGACATGTTAACCAACTGAGCCACCCAGGCACCCCTGGTTGTCCATTTTTAAATTCTATATTGCTGGGCATAGTGTTCACAGTGACTGACTTTCTGAGATTTGCTGAGCTTCTCCTCTCCCCTACTTTGTTCTGTATGTTCTCTTTGTTTTGTCTCTGGTCCTGGAGGTCTTGCTCAATTTTAATTCCACTACCACCAACATTTCCGCAGCATGGGACTCCAAAGAAACCATAACCAATCCATTTTTAAAGCCCATAGGGGCTGGCCTGCTTCAGTCCCCTTACCAGTCCTTTTGAATTTTCAGTCACATGATTTTATCTCTGAAGACCTTTTGTGTGTGTGTGAGGGGTGATCTCTGGAGAGCATTCTTCTACCTATTCTAATTCAAACTTCATTATGTTTCAGGCCTACAGTGATATCCAAGCAATTTCCTCTTTTACAGTACTGTTTTAGGGTGCATCTAACATCTTCTTCATAGTTTATTACCTTATTTTGCTGGATTACATCTGCAAGAAATTCATTTTGCTTTTTTTTTTATTTTAGCGAGAGACAGAGGGGAGAAGGGGCAGAGAGAGAGAGAGAGAAAGAGAGAGAGATAATCCTAAGCAGGCTCTATGCTCAGCATGGTGCCTGCCTTCGGGGTCAATCCCACAACCCTAGGATTATGATCTCAGCTTAAACCAAGAGTTTGAGGCTTAACCAACTGATCCACCCAGGTGCCTACAGGAAATGCCTTTTAAATTTTAAGTTATTTTTAATGTTTATTTATTTTTAAGAGAGAGAGAGAGCAGGGGAAGAGCAGAGAGAGGGAGACACAGAATCTGAAGCAGGCTCTAGGCTCTGAACTGTCAGCACAGAGCCCAAAGCGGGACTTGAACTCATAAACCTTGAGATCATGACCTGAGCCAAGGTCAGATGCACTTAACCGACTGAGCCACCCAGGCACTCTGGAACTCTCTTTTAAGAGGCACTTCCTGGGGGTGCCTGGGTGGCTCAGTTGGTTAAACGTCTGCATGACCCTTGATTTCTGCTCAAGTCATAATCCCAAGGTTGTGAGATTGAGCCCCATGTCATGCTCTGTGCTGAGTGTGGAGTCTGCTTAAAATCCTCTCTCTCTCCCTCTGCCTTTCCCCATGCTCATGTGCGGTCTCTGTCTCTCAAATAAAAAAAAGGGAGTTACAAAGATGAACTTTCTGAGACCTTACATGTCTGAAAAAGTCTTTATTGTACTATGAGCTTTGACTAATAGTGACAGTGAGATAAAATTCTAGGCTTCCTTATAGCTTTATAGATATTTCTTTTTGTACTCTGGTTTCCAACATCATTTATGGGAAGTCTGATGGCAGCCTGATTCTTATTTCTTTAAAGTTGACCAATGCTCTATCTCTGGGAGTCTTTGGAATTTTCTCTTTATCCTTGCTTCCCTGAAACTTTTCAGTAGTGTATGTGTGTACAAGAGAGAAAACACATCATTTGTCACTATTTTGTTTTTGAACACTAGATGGGCCCTTTTCATGTGAAGACCTGTGTCCTTCCACTCTGGGAAACTGTCATCTCCTTTTGTTCAGGGACAGCTTCCTTCCATTTTCTCTGCTCTCTTATTCCAGAAATCTTATCAGTTGGACCTCCTGGTGTGAATTTTTCAAAATCAACTTTATTGCACTATTGTTTAATTACAAGAATAGACTCTTACTTTAAGTGCATATATGTCCATGTAACTGTAGGGGCCAAGGGTGGGACGATTGGCAGGAAGGAAATTTTGGCATGAAGATTATTCCGAGTGGAAGGCAACTGAGGCCCTCTTGGCTCAAGGGGAACTTCTATCACTCCCTAACTAACCAAAGATCCAGGTGAGCCTGCCTTGACTTCTGACCTTCAGAACTGTGGAATAAAGTATGAGTACTGTTGAATTTGCTACAGTAGCAATAGAAGGCTATCAGATGGCCAGAGTGTCTGGATTCAAATCCTACATGCACCTGCTTCGTAGCTATATAACCTGGAGTCTCTCCCTACTTCAGTTTCCTCTCTATAAAACTGGGTGCTATCAGTATGTACCTCATACAGTTGTTGTGAAGACTGTGAGTTGAGGTATGTAAAGATGTTACAATTAAATACTATACTAAATATTGTTATGATCACCTTTGTTGTTTTACATTCAACTTTCTTAGAAATTACACCCACTTTATATTTCAGTCCTTCTATTAAAACACAGTATTTTAACACCCATTTTTCCTCTGTGTAATGCTTTCTTTTTTGTCTGGCCATTTCTTTCCAATAGAACACCATAAGATTTTGTCTCCTGAATGGTCAGTGTGCTGGTCTTTTTGTTTTTGATCTGCTTATCTTGATTTTTCTCATTCATATTGTGTGCTAGTAATCTTTGGTTTTCTCTCCACAGTGAAGAATTGAGCGATGGGGAAGCTGACTGGAAACTCTAGGCGTATGGGGTGCGTGGCCTATTAGCTGGCTGGCTTTGCCTTTGGGAAGTGAACAGAGTGCTGTTATGAGGCAGGGGTCCCCTGGCCTCTCCCAGTTCAGAGCCTTACTGGGGTCCTCGCAGGTAGCTCCATTTCCTCCCAAGCCACAGCTGCCTTTGCACAAATTCTAAGCTGTGTTTTTCCTCTGTCCCACACCAACAGCCATGACTTTTCCATCTGTTGTCTCTACTCTGGAGATTTGCTGCTATTTCTCATCCAGTGATGGTCCCTCTGCTAGTTCTCTTGCTGTTGGACATTCATACCTATTGGAATACCAATAGCTTTATGATAATTTTCATGGGATTTCCAGATGCCCCGCCTACCATATTGAACCAGAAGTCCCACACCTGCCTCCATATGTCTTAACATGTGACATTGCCTTTTCCTTTCCTGAGCAAATAAAGGCTTTCTGAGACATGATACTCTCAACTTCCTGGCCTAATTCTTCCAATTTGTGTCTGCACCTCTACCCACTCATCTTCTCAGAAGAAAAGACGTCTCTGTTTTGTCCAAGGGTGGTCCTTTACCTCCATGCCCTTGTTTCGGTGCTTATGAGAAAACTGGTACTTGGTGACTCTTTTCTGTAGCATATCTTCTCAAAACCCAGAAAAAAAAAATAAGCTGGGGAAGAGAATGGTACACTCACTAAATAATACAAACTTCTTAAAAGATCAGCATAAACATTTCTGAGGGAACCTGTTCTTCCCTGAGAGACTATTCATATTTCTTTCCTGTGATTTCAAGGCTTTATGCCTGCCAAGTTGAAAGATGGAAGAAAAAGGGTTAAAGAGGCACTTATAATTGATTAGGGGTAAAACAAAGGAAAGAGTGTATTGTGTCCGTGAATGATATGTCTGTATATTGCTAGGGGAAGTCAAGCACAAAGCTCACTGCCACACTTTCCCAGGCTACTATTATAAATACATTAAAAATAAGGATCTTTCTTCTATCCCAGTTTAGATCTGTAATTTCTTCAGATGGTTATGTCTCCTCATCACCACCTCTTTCTCATTCAACATTTGCACATTCTTTGAAGTAATCTTGAGAAGAATAGAAGAAATGTTCAAGCAAAGAGTAGGGGATCAACAACACCAAACTACACAGAGGTTAAGGAAGAAGGGACAGAGAAAAATCATATCGAATTTGGCGATGTGAGAGCACGGAGGATCCCTCCAATTTTGTTTCTAGAAGTTGCTTAGATCAGAAGTCCATAGCGCAGAAGAAAGAGGAGTACCTGATACATATAGATGCTGAAGGGTGGAATCTAGGTGAAAGTGGAAGGACATGGGAGGAGGGGTCAAGACCAACATTACCTCGAAAATGGAGATGCTTGTGAGCAGAGGATAAAAAATGTCAGTAGAGAGAGGGGTAGTGTGTGGAAGAACGAAAAAACTGAGCAGGATTAAAGCCATCTCTTTCTGCCCTTAGATTTGCTAATTCCCGCACATGTATGTCTTCAGTCTTCTTTTTTGTACCTACACACTGTCTCTCGAATATTTCAGTCTTGCTCACAGTTTAACTTACCATTGCTCTATATGCAACTCTGCATCTGCAGCACCAGGTCAGACCTCACTCGCGAGCTTCAGCCCGGCACTTTGGATTACTTGTTGGGTATGGATATCTTGCCAGCCCTCAAATTCAGTCTCAAAGTCCATTTGCTAGCTCTCTGCTTATGCTGTTTATCTGCCCTGAAATGCAATTCTTCCACTTATTCCTACTATTTCCCAATATTTTCCATCTATTAAAGCCCAGTTTGGCTCCCCTTGGCCCATCCATCCTTCATCCCAGGAACGTTTCTGGGAATCCAATACTGAATAAGCCTTTTCATTTATCTCCATGAAAAATTATCTCATCTTATAGAATATCATAATGCCGACACTGAAAATTCCCTCAAATAGTCTCTAGCTCAACCTTCTCACTGTTCAGGGAAGTGAGACCCAGTGAGGAGAAGGGTCCTGCAATGGTGACAGTAAGTTGGTGACTCAGAGGTGAGTCTGGAATGTAGATCTCTGGTATCTCAAGCTGAGACACTGACAACTACCCCAGCTGGCTGCCTTATTACGTATCCTATGTTTCTTACACGTTGCTGTCTTAGAATACAGATAAGCAGTTGGTTCCCACATCCTTGATTAGTACGGAATTCCAGAAAGGCAGGTGATATTTCTTCTTACTTCTCTGAATTCCCCACAGCATGTAATCCATTGCTTTGGACAGAACAGGCATTAAGCAAATATGTATTGATTGAATAAGAAATGATCCATCACAACCTGACATAAACCATCAATTTTCATTGTCTCATTAGCATATTCTATCAATTAAAATTAGTAGTGGCCTTGGATCCCTGAACAGTCATGGTGACAAAGCATGGTATTCCAATATAGTTAGGTAAACTCAGGCCCTGATGTATATTTCATAAGGTCTAGGAAGAGCAGAACTGAAAAGGTCATTTCACATAACAGTCCTCTTTCTTTCCCCCATTTTATTGATGGGGAAATTGAGATTCACAGAGGAACAAACAGGACTTGCCATATGTACATACTAAATGAATGGCACTGTCAGGACCAAAAAGCGAAGTCTCCAAATTCCTGAGCCAAAGTTTTCCATAACCCAAGAGAGTAGGTTAAGCAATATGATAAACAGTCAAGGACATGGGGCTTGGTGTCTGACCGACCTGGCTCTTCCACATGAGCAAGTCAGTCAACCCCAGTGAGCCTCAGTTTCTTCATGTGCAGTAATAAGCCTGCTTGGGGGGCTGTGAGGTCAGCTGAGGAGATGGTACTCTCCATAGTCTGGGGTGCTTCCTGCATTGGAGGAAAAGATCCAACCCTCACCTTAGGTCCAAGGCCATGTGTGCCCCTGAAGATGCTAATGGGGAGACCATAGCCCAGCACATCCACAGATGTGCCCTAGATTTTGCCCATAGGCCTGAAATCAGCCAGAGTACTCCCATTCCTGCCTAGCATAGTCAAAGGCATGAGGAGCTTTGGGAAGATGAACTATTTCCTGTGAGGCACCAGGGAGTAGGCATTGAAGTAATAGGACGGCACCCTTAGGAGCTGTCACTCCTCCATGACAAGCCCATTAGGAAACTGTCAACAATGGCAGCTGAAACTCCCTGAGTGGAGGACATCTGGCTAGAACAGCCGAAGGGACTCTGAGGTCTCACCAAAGGTTGCCAACCAAAGAAAGAACAAAGAAATGTAGAGAAGGGTCCTTTGAGGATAAGTAGCACCAGCCCCTTGAGTAGCTGTGACTACAGGCACAGGGGAGCCAGGGGAACGCCATGACCTCCAGGCAGAACTCAGACAGCACAGGGCTGGTGGGAACCAGGAACACTCAAGGAGAGTCATGGGAAGTCAGGCTAATGAGAAGCATGAGAGACAAGAGGAAGAAATCCATGTAATGGAATACAGAAGTGATAAGCATCAAGCACTGAGATATCCAAGTGAGTGGTAGAAGGGAACAGTCATTTATTAAGCACCTATGATGTGTAACAAATTACTGTAAACTTGGTTGCTTAAGAACAATACACACCCGTTATTTCACAGTTCTATGGGTTGAGTCTATGAATAGCTTAACTGGGTCCTTTGCTCAGAGTCTCAATCTACAGTCAAGGTGTCACTGGGGCTGCAGCCTCATCGGAGGCTTGGAGTCCTCTTCCAAGCCTATATGTGGTCTTTGGCAGAATTCATCTCCTTGCAGCTTGCTTTTTCAAGGCCAGCAGGAGAGAGACTTCTGTCTCTGATCTCTACACTCTCCTTTAAAGATTCCTCCTCTTATGTCAGATCTGTCTAGAATAATCTCCATTTGATTAACTGAAAGTCAAATTGGTTAGGGATCTCAATTATGTCTATAAAGCCCCTTCATCTTTACCGTAAACATCATGTGATCACAGATGTGATATGCATCATATTCATAGATTCTGCCCACACTCAAGAGAAGGGGTTATATACCAAGAGGATGGAAATATTGGAGGCCATTTTAGAATTCTGCCGACCACAAACTGTCCTCTGGCCTCCAATGACTCATTCCTTCTAAGTGTGAAATACATTCACAGTGTTCCCAAGAATCTCATCCCATTATAGCATCAGCTCCAAGCCCCAAGTCATACCATCTAAATCTAAATCTGATCGTCTCATCAGCTCAAACCCCAAATCTCATTTAAATCTCATCAGCTAAAAGATCCAAATCTCATCATGTAAATTGTTTATATCAGGTACAGATGAGACTTCCTCTCCATCTGTTAAGCTCTTTACATGCATTATTATATTTAATTCTGAAGACAATCCTTTGGAGAAATTTTCATTATCCCCATTTTGTAGATAAAGAAACTGAGGCATCTGGAAGTTAGTGAAATTTGCCTAAATTTCACTCAATTCGGAGATTGAGTGTCACAGTTAAAACTTGAACCCAAGTATGTAGAAGTCTGTTATCTACACTCACTGTCTCCAGAGCAGCATGTTCTGAAGTCCTCTTAAATGATGAGCCACATCCCCAGTATCTGCACTCTAGGGGCTAATAATATTCTCAGACTGTAAAGCTAAACTTCAGATAACATCATTAACATCTTAGAGATTAAATTCCCTGCATATGTCCCATGGGAGAGGTGAGAACTGGGTTGGGGAAGAGTAGGAATTCATGACTCCAATTACATGATACAAGAACCAAAGAAAAGGAAGGGGTGATATATGGGTACTAGCTCCAGTCCTACTAGAACTTGATACATGAATTTGGGAAAATGGCTTTTTACTTCTTTGAGCCTCAGTTTCTTTCTTTGTAAAACAGAGAGGATATGTTTGAATGCTAGATGATCTCTAGGCCACGTTCAAAGGCCTGCAAGTCTAACAAGAGGAGCAACCAACAATGCAGGCAAATGTCATGATTTGGCATTTGGTAGAGAAAAGAGACCTGGTTATTTGAATTTCATGACATTGTTTGTTCTTAAACAGAAAACGCTTAAGCATATGGACATAGCCTTGACCTCAGAGCATGGGATGGGACCTTAGAAAATATTGTCAGGGAAAAGCCCAGGACTTTTGGCAAACAAAGATAATATTTAAGCCATCGATGACCATTTTTCAGGCCACTATGTTTGTAAACAGCAGGATCCCGAGGAGCGTGAAAGTGAACGAAGCCCAGGGAGAAGGGGATATCTTGGGATGCCTTGGCTGGGAAAACCAGAGACTCTGAATACTGGGCAGAGGAGATGGAGTTGTGTGCACGGCAACGCATCTCATCACTTTACCTATCCAATGTAACCGTTCACACCCTGCACGTCTCTTCTCTCAGCTCCCAAAGCCCTGCACTTATCTTCATTCCTTCCCCAAATACTGATTATGCAACTCCCACGTGCCAGACACTATGGGGGGATATGGCTATGATATAATGATATAGTCTAGAGGCATCCTACCCCCTCTTTATTCATCATGTCTCTGCCTCGATCTTCTACAAAGTATCTCAGACGGTTAGTCATCCTTCAAAGCTCAGGTCCACGATTGCTTCTTCCATGAAGTTGTCTCTGGTGAGTGGTGCTCACTGCCTTTACTGTTCTCATCTCATTTCGTCCCCTCCCTTCCCTGCCCTTCCCTGCCTTTCCTTTCCCTTCTCAGCCCCTTCTGTGGCTTCCTCGTGTATCACTTGGCCAAAAACTATCTTGTAGTCCAGAGACCCATGTGTAAGTGTGATCCTCCCAGTAGTCTGTGAGAAACGCGCGAGCACAATATGCTTTGTCATATAGCAGGTACTCCCTGCAGCAAAGTCTTCCTGAAGCTGCCCTTAGTGGCGTGGTTCAGGATAGTGATCGCTGCTATTCCTATTCTAGGTACTGTGCTGCACACTCCAAATACATCATCTAATGTAATCCTCACGACAATTCTACAGACTAAACTGGCTGCTAAAAGAGTACAGTGCCAAACTTGCAGTTGTAAGATGAATAAGTATCAGGGATATAATGTACACGATGGTGGCTCTAGTTACCCCCGCTCTACGATGGACAGGGAAGTTGTCAAAAGACGACACTCTGGGTTCTCATCACAAGGAGGAGTTTGTTTTATTCTCTCCATATGGGAGGATAGACGTTAACTAAACCTATTGTGGTCATAAGTTCAGAGTCTATTTAAATCAATCGCCACGCTGTACACCTTATATTTATCCAGTGATGTATGTCAATTATTGCTCAATAAAACTGGAAGAAATGGGACAGTTCCTATGAGCACTTAGATCTGCCTGATTCTCACACCTGTTCAAACCCCGTGCTCACCCACCTCCCAGTAACGCTCTGCATGCCTCTATGGCTACTGCACATGTAATGTTAAGTAGAAACTAGCTCTTTTCAGCTTTGTTTCCTGCTGGTCAGTACTGAAGTAAATTTGATTGGTAAATGCAAGGTTTTCCAGGACCCCCAATGTCACTGGGATTGGAGGAAAAAGAATCTTGAGGCATGAGAGAGAAAGAAAACCGCCAGAGACAAAATTATTACACTTGGCCCAGCTGCATGTTCAGGCTTGCCAAGTGCTTACTGGGAGATTGTTTTCTGGGAAGAGCAGAAGAAAAAGCCCTTACCCAATAAATTCCGTTTCCTTGATGTACAAAGGGGATGTGAGAGATACCCGGTTCCTGGAGCCCACCCCCACACATCTCCGCTACTTGCTGTAGGAGCCAGCCAGACCCAGCGTCGGCTTCTCAGGGGTCACCTCAGTGCTCTTTGCAGTGACAGTACTTGAAGGCTTTTATCAGGCCCATGGCACATAGATGAATGTTTGACTGAAAATATTAGAAAATAAACCCGGTATGACTTGTGAACGAAAAGCACAAAGCGGCTTTCTAAAAAAGTACAGTGTAGTTTATGTACAGGGTTATATTAGTTCCGAGGATACAAGGGAGCGATTCAACACTTCCATACGTCACCCCGTGTGCATCAGAACAAGTGCCCTCCTTAATCCCCATCACATATTTCACCCATCCCCCACCCACCTCCCCTCTAGTAGCCATCAGTTTGCTCTCTGTAGTTAAGAATCCACTTGTTGCTTTCTCTTTTTTTCCCTGTTTTTTTTTCTTAAATTCCACATATGAGTGAAATCATATGGTATTTGTCTTTCTCTTACTGGCTTATTTCACTTAGCATTATACGGTCTAGACCCATCCATGTTGTTGCAATTAGTAAGATTTCATTATTTTTTATGGTTGAATAGTATTCCAGTGTGTGTGTGTGTGTGTGTGTGTGTGTGTGTGTGTGTGTGTGTATGTCACATCTTCCTTATCCATTCATCTATCAATGGACACTTGGGTTGCTTCCATAATTTTGCTATTATAAATAATGCTGAAATAAGTTTGGGGATGCATATATTTCTTCAAATTAGTGTTTTTATATTCTGGGGGTAAATACCAGTTGTGCAATTCCTGGGTCGTAGGATAGTTGTATTTTTAATTTCTTGAGGAACCTCCACACAGTTTTCCACAGTGGCTGTACCAGATTGCATTCCCACCAACAGTGCAAGAGGGTCCCCATTTCTCCACAGCATCACCAACACTTGTTCCTTGAGTTTTTGATTTTTAGCCATTCTGATGGGTGTGAGGTGGTATCTCATTGTGGTTTTGATTTGCATTTCCTGATAATGAGTGATGCTGAGCATCTTGTCATGGGTCTGTTGGCCATCTGGATGTCTTTGGAGAAATGTCTATTCATGTCTTCTGCCCATTTTTTAATTTTTTTTTTTTTGGTGTCGAGTTGTATGAATTCTTTATATAATTTGGATACTAACCTTTTATCGGATATGTCATTTGCAAATATCTTCTTCTATTCTGTAAGCTGGCTTTTAGTTTTGTTGGTTGTTTCCTTTGCTGTGCAGAAGCTTTTTGTTTGATGTATTTGCAGATGACATATTATATATAGAAAACCCTAAAGACTCCACCAAAAAACTACTAGAGCTGATAAATGAATTCAGCAATATCACAGGACCTTACTCAATATCACAGGATACAAAGTCAATGTACAGAAATCCGTTGTGTCTCTTCTTTTTCTTTTTTAAAGTAGGCTTCATGCCCAGTGCAGAGCCCAAGGTGGGATTTGAACTCATGATCCTGAGGTCAAGACCTGAGCTAAGATCAAGAGTTGGATGCTTAACCAACTGAACCATGTGGGCACACCCCCCCCATTGCATTTCTGTACACTAATAATGAAGCACCAAAAAGAGAAGTTAAGAAAACAATCCCCGGGAGGGCTGAGTGGCTCAGTCGGTTAAGCATCTGACTTTGGCTCAGATCACAATCTCATAGTTTGTGGGTTCAAGCCCCACATCGGGCTTTGTGCTGACATCTCAGAGCCTGGAGCCTGCTTCAGACTCCATATCTCCCTCTCTCTCTCTCTGCCTCTCCTCCCCCAAAATAAATAATAAACATTAAAAATTATTTTAAAAAAGAAAACAACCGCATTTATAACTGCATCAAAAATAATAAAATATCTAGGAATAAGCCAAAGAGGTAAAAGACCTGTGCTCTGAGAACAAAGTAGCTTTTGGAGCAAGCAGCACAATGAAACGTCCATTTGAAAACTTCTTATTTTTGCACAAGAAAATGAATTATTTCTCTATGCATTTACAGCCAGTTGCAGTAAACTCCAGGCTTTACAAAATTCATTACATCTTAATGCTGCATATCAGATACAAATTAGGTCCTCTCCCAGTTTCCTTAATAGTTTATTTTCCAATCACTTTTCTTTGCTCCTATATGATATTAACAATTTTTAATTTGTCTCTAGGGCGGTTTTTAATAAATCATCTATGGGTGCTCAGCTTGCATCATCTAGCATTCTCTCTTGTCACACACTCAACCAGTACTGGAGTCACCCGAGGTCTTTGTTCCGCACCTAGGCGCTTGGAAAATGTCAAGAAGCTCCCTCTTCAAATGCATTTTGTCAGCTACAAATGGACAATCCGCCATATCATGCATTGGTAATATGCTAAAATGTAGGTGCACAGACCTATGTGTGTATATATATACAGACTGTGGGAGGAAAGGGGTAAACCTTGGGGAAAGCATTGCTTCCGTTTGTCATAGATGTCGAAAGATTGCTGGTGCTAACAGAGTTCTGACTTTACCACAGCCTTTAGAAGTTCACAGTCTCCAGGGTGCAAGTTAGAACACTGGGAAGAGGAAGAGGCCCCGTACCTTCCAAATGAATTTGCTGGCTTCCCAGAGTGAGATCCAACTGAACTCCCCAGAGGGGCAAGAGGAAATGTCACTACAAGGAATGAGGATGTCCAGCTGATATGCACTGAAACCTTACGTTCTGGAAGAAGGTGAATTTCCTGGAGGTGCAGTGAGATTCACCATCACTTTGAAGGACAACCCAGAAACCAGATACAGCCATTTTTTTGAAGCTGGAGGAGTAAAATCTGAGCACATCAAACAGGTCTGCAGTTCAGGGCAATGGAATCAGAAGAACAGTTCCTGTGTGGAAGGACAAACAGGAGGCAGAGATCTGTGGAGGCAGTAAGGCCAAGGTGTTCATCAACAGGTTTCAGGTCTCACCTGAAAGCTGGGTTCCAGAATGGCAGATGGCTAAGTGATTGAAAGCACACCATCTTTGGAGTCATACAGACTTAGATTTAAATACTGGCCTTCACCCTTACAGTGTGGCTTTGAGCAAGTTACTCACCTCTCTGATACCCAGTTACATTATTTGTTGAATAGGTATAATTATAGCACTCACCCCCTAGGGATGTGATGAGGATTGAATTTGTTAATATAGGGTGCTTAGGATAATGCATAGCCCAGCGTCAGTGTTCAATAAATAGTACCCATTATTAAAATTACACTTTGGAGGAAAGCCAGGTAAGGATGGACCTGGAGCTGAAGAAACTGGGTAACCAGATACCAGGCAGACCAAGTGTGGGATTACAGAACTTTAGTTTACTCTAGGTTAGGAGGCAAAGTCATAAGCAAAAAGCTCCGTTTCCAGAATTTTGTCATTGTATTTGAAAATGATTTTATGCCGAAGTCCTTGAAATGTTGAACCAAGATATCCAAAGTATTATGTACTGGTTGGAAGTGGTTTTCTGAGTCTACACGAGGGTGGGGTCAGTTGGTACCTGAAGGGACAAAGCAGATACGATGTTGGCAGAACCACTCAGAGCCACTCATGATCCTCTGTTCTCAAATCATCCTAGTCCAAGCCATCGTCAGCTTTTGCCTGGATTATCTCAATAGCTTCCTAACTGCTGTTCCTGCTTCCAACCTTGCTCCCTCTGCCCAGAATCCATTCTCAGAATGCACACATAGTGATCCTGCTAAGCAATGATTCCCAACCCTAATGCGCATTAGAATCACATGAGGAACTTTCAACAATACCGTCTTCCAAAATGTTAAATCTGAACCTCTGATGTAGCGTTTTATTCCATTGCTCAAACCTTTGAGCGTCTTCTTCTCTCAGTCTGAGTAAAAGACAACTTCTTACCACAGTCTATATGATTATGTGGCTGCCTGTTTCTCTAACTTGAGCTCCTTCCACTTTCCTCCTAGTACACTATGTTCTAGACACATTGTCCTCTTGCTCTTTTTTGAATGTGCCAGGCAAGCTTTTCCTTCAGATGCTTTTCACTTCCTGTTCCCTCTGCCTAGAGCACTCTCCCCCAGACACACGCATGGCTCATTCCCTGACTTCCTTCAGGCCTGCTTAAATGTTCTGTCATCAGAAAAGCTTTCCACACCTAGTCTATCTGGAGTGCCACTCCAGTCATGCTCTGTCCCTCTGTCCTGCTCTAGCTTTTCTTCATTTACTATCACTATCTGACATATGTGAGATCAATTTGTTTGTATTTCCCCCACTAGAAAGTAAGATCGACGAAGACAGGGATTGTTGTCTGTCTTGTTCATAGCTACATGTCCAGCTCCTAGAGCTGTGTCTGACACATAATAGAGGCTCAATAAATGCTTGTCGTTGGTTGACTGATTGAACCGATGATTCAGTGAGTCAAGCTCTGTTTGCCCCTTGCTAGGTGCTGAGTGCATGACAGCCGGAGGATGTTCCCAGGCTATGATTGTGTGTGTTTAGCAAATGGTTGGGTAGAAATGGTATGCAGAGTCTCAGCCCAAGATTAATTAATTGAAAATCTATTAATACTCATTTTTTTCCAGATGGTTTTTGATTTGATAATCATAGGATGGATTCCTGGCTATCCTCAAAGTCCGTTGGTGGCACATATCCTGATAGGTATTGCAAGGCCTTATCTAGAGTCTTCGAGTGGAAAGATTTCTGAGCTTAGCTCTGAAAATGTAGCAGATGGTTATGCAAATGTTGTAACTGATAGTAATACCACATTTGCATAAGTACTGTATTTGCAAAGCAATTTATTACTTTACAAGAAGCTGGACTAGAAATGGTACATTATGTGTTTTCTATTAGCCCTTGAATGTGGCTCTAGTGTAGTTAATAGGCTGGGTGGCTCTGCATTTTTCAAATTTGCCCACTAACGCTTTATGGAATGACCATGTGGATTAAAGTAGTATAATGCTTCCCCAAACTGTCCATGCCCCAATTTTCATCACTGAGGACTGGCAGAATTGGCCCTTGTTACTGCTGTTTTGCCTTATTTCTACTCTACCCGGCCCAGCCCAGCTGGGTCACTCACTGTCACAGCCCTGCCTTCAGTGTTGCCATTTCTACATCTGTGTCTCTGGAATTTTCCCTGCCTAGAAAACGTTCTACTATCTTCTCTACCAGTTTGAATTCTCACCACCCTCTAGGGCCAGATCAGGTGCCCCCTGCCCAGCAAGGTCCCTGACCGTCTTCACTCAGACTGATGGCCCCTCTGAACTCCAGTAGGAAACACTGCCAATGTCATCAATTGAGCCACTCTCAGTCGCTTTATCTCAGACATCATATTGGTTAGGAGCACAGGCTTTTGTCAGGGCACACCTGAGCGTTAGCCTTGAATCAGCACTCGCCTAGGCAAATGGCTTCACCTCCAAAACAATCACACCTTAGGAGCAGCGTTAAAATAGTGCTAGAATTAAAACTACTCTAGATTCCAATTAACAAAGTTTTTTGAAAGCCATAAGGTAATCAGGCTGACCTATGAGTGAAATTGCTGCCTGCCAAAACAAATTCCTCATTAAAGGAAAATAATCAAATGTGGACACTCAACAAGGTAACTTTTATAATATCCATCAACCAATCAAAAATTAATAGGCCTTCAAAGAAGCATGAAAATATGATGTATCACCAGGGAAAAGTTAGTAAAAAATGTAGATTCAGAATTAGCATATTAGCATACAAAGACTTTAAGACAAGTAATATAAATATGTTAAAGAATGTAAAGGAAAACATACACATATGTAATGAGAAGAGATCCGATCTCTATAAAGGAACTAAATGGAAATTTGAGAGCTGAAAAATACAATAGCTGTAATGAAATCTTCACCAGATGATTTTAGGAGCATATTAAACACTGCCGAAGAAAATGCCATTGAACTTGAAGATGTAGCAACAGTAGAAACTATATAAAAAGAAGCATAGAGAAAAATGACTGAAAAGATCAGAATTTCAATGATCTCTGGGACAATATTAAGAGATAAATCAAATGCATAGTCACATTTCCAGACGAGGAAGGAGAGTGCAGAAAAACATTTCCAAAAATCATGGTCAAATATTTTCCAAATTTGGTGAAGAATATAAATGTACAGATATGAGAAGTTCAGCCTAGCACGGTCAGAAAGAAAACACAAAGTAACTCACGCCAAAACACATCATAACTAGTAATAAAAAGAAAATGTTAAAAAAATAGCTTAAAAAGTAAACATTACATATCAAAACCGAAAGATAAAAATAGACACTGATTCTCTATCAGAAACAATGCTAAAAGAAAAAAAAGACACCTGTCAATCCAGACTGGGTTTTAAGATTTTTTTAATGTTTATTTATTTTTTTTAGAAAGAGACAGTGTAAGTGGGGGAGGGGCAGAGAGAGAGGGAGACACAGAATCCGAAGCTGGCTCCAGGCTCTGAGCTGTCAGCACAGAGCCCGACGTGGGGCTCAAACTCATGAACTGTGAGACCACGACCTGAGCTGTCAGAGCAGAGCCCGATATAGAGCTCAAGCTCATGAACTATGAGATTGTGACCTGAGGTGAAGCAACAGGTTTAACCAACTGAGCCACCCAGGTGCCCCTAGATTGGGGGTTTTTTCCGAGCAAACACAAACTGAGATCATTGACAAGAAATATTCTTCAAGCTGAAGGAAAATAATATCTGTGCAAACTCAGATCTACACAAAGGAATAAAGAGAATGCTGGAAATTGTAAAACTTCTCATTATTTTTAAAAAATACATCAGTGTTTAAAAAAATTAAATAGCAATGTATTGTGATTTAGATAACATGTGTAGGAGTAAAATGTATGAAAACAATGGCATAAAGTTGGGAAGGGATGTTGCAAGATTCTTACATTATACACGAAGTGATATATTAATATTCAACATAGACTGTAGCAAGTTAAAGACGTATATTCAAACCCCAGAGCAACAATTAAAATGAGAAACAAAAAATAAAACTAGTAAGCCAACAGGAGAGGGAAAACAATCCATCTTAAAGCTAAACAAAAAAGGCAATAACAACAACAACAAAATTCCAAAAAAGAAAACAACAACAACAACAACAAAAGAAAGCAGCAAATGGGGCGCTTGGGAGGCTCAGTCAGTTGAGTGACTGACTCTTGATTTTGGGTCAGGTCATGATTTCATGGTTTCGTGGCTTCATGCTCCACATTTGGCTCTGCACTGACATCGCGGAGCCTACTTAGGATTCTTTCCCTCCCTCCCTGCCCCTCCTCCAGTCGTGCTGTCTCTGTTTCTCTCAAAATAAATAAACTTAAAGGAATGTGAAAAGAGAATGAACAGGTAAGGTAAATAGAAAAAATATTGATATGGTAAATTTAAACCCAAGAATACAGTTACATCAAATTTAAATAGTTTAAACATACCAATTAAAAAGCAAACTTTGTCAAACTAATTTAAAAAAGGCAGGTTCAACCATATGTTCTAAGAGACACACTCTAAATATGCCCACACAGATTGAAAGTAAAAAAATGGAAAAATATATACCATGTAAATATTGATCACGTAAGAAAGCTTACGTAGCTCTTTAACATCAAAAAAGTAGACTTCAGGGGCACCTGGGTGGCTCAGTTGGCTAAGCCAGCTGACTCTTGATTTTAGCTCAGATCATGATCTCATGGTTTGTGAACTAGAGCTTCTCATAGAGCTCTGTGCTAACAGCATAGGGCCAGCTTGGGATCCTTTCTGTCCTCTCTCTCTGCCCACCCCTCCTGAAAATAAGCAAATAAACAGTAAAAAAAAAAAAAGTAGACTTCAGAACAAGGAACATTGCCAGTGATAAACAGGGACATTCTATAATTATAAAAGGATCAATTTATCAGGAAGATATAACAATCATAAATGTTTATGCATCTAATTACATAGCAAACTTCACAGAACTGAAATAAGAATTAGACAAGAGCATAATCTTAGTTGGAGATTTTCACATTGCTCTCTCAGTAACTGGTTAAATAAGTAGAAAGAATATAGAAAATGTGACCACCACCAAACAACCTGACCTTCCTAAAATTTATAGACTACTATTAGCAGCAGCATATACATTCTCTCCAAGGGCACATAAGACATTCATCAGTAGATCATATTCTAGGTCATGAAACAAGCCTAAATAACTTTTAAAATATTGAAATAATACAGGGTATGTTTTCTACCCACAATGGTATTAAATTAGAAATCAATAAATACTTATTGAAAATTACTATAATCTCCAAATATTTGGATACCAAAAAACCACACTTCTTAACAGCCACGGGTCAAAGAAATCACAAGGGAAATTAGAAAATAGTTGAACTGAATGAAAATAAAAACACAATATATCACTATTTATGGAAAGCAATTAAGGCAGTGCCTAGAAGGAAATTTATTACATTGAATGCATACATTAGAAAACCATAGTTTCAAAATCTGTGATCTCAGCTTCTAATTTAAGCTAAAAAAGAAGTTATCAAAGCAAGTAGAAGGGATGAAATACTAAAGACAAGGGAGAAGGCAATGAAATAGAACACAAATAATGGAGAACATCAATGAAACCAAAAATTATTTCTTTGAAAAGGTCAATAAAAGTGATAAACCTCAAGTCAGACTGATTTAGAAAACAAAGGAGAGAGACCACAAATTCCCAATATCAGGAATTAATGCAGAGATCACTATAGACCGTACAGACAATAAAAGGAAACTAAGAGTATAATAGGGACAAATATATACCAATAAAAATTTAACTTGAAGAAAATGAACAAACAACCTGAAATGAACACATTACCAAATCTGACACAAGAAGAAATAGAAAATCTGAATATCATTATATCCATTAGAGAAACTAAATTTTTAATTATTTATTTTTAATGTTTTTAATTTATTTTTGAGAGACGGTGTGAGCAGGGGAAGATCAGAAAGAGAGGGAGATACAGAATCTGAAGCAGGCTTCCAGGGTCTGAGATAGCTGTCAGCCCAGAGCCCAACACAGGGCTCGAACCCACAAACCGTGAGATCATGACCTGAGCTGAAGCCGGACGCTTAACTGACTGAGCCACCCAGGGGCCCCTAATTTAAAACCTTCCAACAAAGAAACTATACCCCACTCAGCTTCACTGATGAATTACATCAAATGTCTAAGGAAAAAATAATACCAACTGCACAAATTCTTTCAGAAAGTATAGGAGGGAACACTTCCCAACTCATTTTATGAGTCGAGAATTACCCTGATAACAAAACCAGATAAAGACATTACCAGAAAAGAAAAGTACAGACCAGTATCTGGTTTGTGTAGATGGTACCATCCCTTCTGTTAAGAAGATTAAATCTAGGGGTAGAGATTTAAAAATATACCCACGTGAGCATATAATAAGGTAGAGAATGATTAGCATTGTAGAAGGCTCTCTGCTCAAGGTTAAGTTATTCGATGGTGTTCAAATGTTTCATATCCTCACTAATTTCAAACAGGCACATGGAGAAGGGAGCTAGCAGATTTCTCAAGGTCTGGATAATTGGGCGATTATCCCTAAAAAGGAGAGAAAATATCTCATTCATCTTTGTCTACCCAGTGTCCATAATAAGGTTGACACACAGTAGGTACCCAAATCAGCTAATACTTCAAAGCAGGAATCAGGAAACTGTTTCTTTTTTTTCTTACTTTTTATTTACTTTTATTTTTATTTTTTCAATGTTTATTTATCTTTGAGAGAGAGAGAGAGGGAGACAGTGTGAGCGGAGAGGCAGAGAGAGAGGGAGACAGAATCCCAAGCAGGCTCCAGGTTCTAAGCGATCAGCACAGAGCCCCACATAGGGCGAAACTCATGGACCATGAGATCAGGACCTGAGCCGAAGTCGGAAGTTTGACCGACTGGGCCACCCAGGTACCTCAGTAAACTTTTCCATAAAAGGACCAGATAGTAATTACTTTAGGCTCTTGCTGACCACATGGTTTCTGTTATAATTATTCATCTCTGCCACTGCAGAGCGGAAGCAGCTGTTGATGATATATAAATGAATTGGCCTATGTGTATTCCAATAAAACTTTATTTACAAAAACAACTGGGGGTGCCTGGGTGTCTCAGTCAATTAGGTGTCCAACTTCAGCTCAGGTCACATCTTACTACTTGTGAGTTTGAGCCCCGCATAAGGCTCTGTGCTGACAGCTCAGAGCCTGGAACCTGCTTGGGATTCTGTCTCTTCCTCTCTGCCCCTCCCAAACTCACGCTCACGCTCTCTCTCAAAAATGTATAAACATTAAAGTTTAAAAAAAAAACCCACAACTGGGAGGCCAGATTGAGCCTACAAGCCATAGTTTGCCAACCACTGATTTAAGGCATGCTACAGAATATGCACGAGTGGTTCTGTGTGGTGAAGTTAGTAGCACAAGTCAGAATAATATCTCCCAATTATTGATGTTACTGGTGTTCATTCTATTATAATGGCAGAATATTGGAAATAGCCCATACCACATATACCCCAATGTTTATAGCAGCGCTTTCAACAGTAGCTCAATTATGGAAAGAGCCTAAATGTCCATCAACTGATGAATGGATCAAGAAGATGTGGTTTATATATACAATGGAACACTACTTGGCAATGAGAAAGAATGAAATCCTGCCATTTGCAGCAACATGGATGGAACTGGAGGGTACTACGCTGAGTGAAATAAGTCAGAGAAGGACAGATATCCTATGTTTTCCCTCATATGTGGACCTCGAGAAACTTCACAGAAGAGCATGGGGGAGGGGAAGGGGAAAAATAGTTACAGAGAGGGAGGGAGGCAAACCATAAAAGACTCTTAAATACAGAGAACAAACAGGTTGATGGGGAGGCAGGGGAGAAGGGAAATGGGTGACGGGCCTGGAGGAGGGCACTTGGGACGAGCACTGGGTGTTGTATGGAAGCCAATTTGATAATAAATTATTTTGAAAATAAAAAACAAAAAGGAAATAGCCCATAGTCTGACAATGGAGAAATAATTAACTACATTTTCTTCTAGACCCACAGGGGAATGCTCTGCCCCCATTCAAAATGGTAAAGATTTACGATGTTTGACATGAAAGGGTATTCTCTACACGTTATGTAGAAAAGCAGAATATAAAAGTCTCGCCTGTATTGTTGCCATAAGGTACTAGCGGGTCTCCTTATTCCAAACCATAATGCATCAACCAGTAGCGAAAGTGATATTTTTAAAACGAAAATCAAAGTATGTCACCCTCCTTTTTCTAAGCCCTTCCATGGCTTTCTCTCGTATTTGCTTACAAAGCTTTGTGTGATCTGCCCTTCACCCGCCCCTTTGATCTCATCTCTTCCTGCTCTTGCCACTAGCTGCCTATACTCTGGCTAGCTCCATCGACTTCATTTATGCCCCTTGATACCTTTATCCATCTCTCTTAAGAAATGTGTTTGCAATTTTCTCCACCTAGAATATCCTCATTCTCATTCTTCAGCTCTCACTTGAAATGGCACCAAAAAAAAAAAAAAAAAAAACCCGAAAGAAATGGCACCTTCCCTACCCATTCTTTCTCAAGTCAGCACCTCCCCCATTACAGGTTTATGTCCTTTCGATTTTTCCTAAAATCCTTTAGTTATTCTGTGTCTTCATTTGTTTAGTATCTGTCTTCCCAAACTAGTATGTAATGCAGACTCCGAGGGAATGGAGGCATCCTAGCAGAGCACAGACACATCTTAGCCACTGAGTGCACACTTGTTGGGTTAATGGAGGAATGAAACACATTCATGGTAGAGACCATAGCATGAAAAAGCAGATTCAAGAGGCGTTAGGACCCCAAAATACCTCCTGACCTCTTTCCCCCAGCCTCCCTTCCTCTCCCCTCCCCACACTCACGCTCATATACATACACACGTGCACAGTATGTTGTCTGCTGGCTTGTTGATTAAGGCTTTTGTAAACTTGTACTTAATTTTTCAGTGCTTAAAATTCCTTTAAATGCAGGCTTTATTTAAATGTACTGACTGCACTCAAAAGGCATTCAGAACTTTTTAATTTTTTTAAATTTTTTTAAATTTAATTTTGAGACAAAGAGAAACAGAGCATAAGTGGGGGAAGGTCAGAGAGAGAAGGAGACACAGAATCGGAAGCAGGCTCCGGGTTCTGAGCTAGCTGTCAGCACAGAGCCTGACGCGGGGCTCAAACCCATGAACCGTGAGATCATGACCTGAGCTGAAGTCGGACGCTTAACCAACTGAACCACCCAGGCGCCCCAATTCAGAACTTCTTAAGTAGAGAGTAGAGCCATCTATTTTCCCCGCTTTTCCACAAACGATAGCAGTTATTTCCTACTGGGAAAGAGTAATAACACAAGCTTTTCATTAAATTTTCAAAATTATTTTTTACCCCTGATGAGAACCTCTTTACTGGAAGTATAGCTTGTGGTATTTTGAATGGCTTTTATGGTCCCTTTGTGTGTCTGTGCGTGTGTGTATGTGTGTGTGTGTGTGTCTAAACCTATCTCCTTCACTCGCTAGAAACAGCTCTTAACCCTGAGGATTTCTTTAAAACATATACCTGCACACACAACATTTTATCTATATTTATTTACCCAGACACAGAACGAATCCCTTCCTCCAACCAGAACACATAAACACACAAGCAAATATGTATTTACAGTGAGATCAGACTGGCAGCTTCTCAAATTCGCCACACTGTCATACATGAAGCCTACAGAGTTGCTTGTGGGGGTTAAGCTATTGAGATGCATGAATATGGTCTTGAATTCAAATTGCCATTTGACTCCTTGTCAAATGTCATTCGAATTGTCTCAATTTCTCCACCTGTATAACAGGACCTGTCTAATGAGTATGACTTTGGAGCAGTCACGCTTTTTCCTAAACTATCAAAAACCCGCTGGTTTGAACTTGTCCACTGGCCAACCGATCCGATCAAGGACGCACCGCTCACTGATCATTTTACCATAAGGGCGCAGCAGTGGTAGTCAGATTCATTCTCAGTTGTGACTCTATTTAGCTTAAAAGAACTCTTTTGCTCAGTTCAAAAGGTGGCTTGAATCTGGCCAACGACCAGCACTGGCCTAGTAAAGTTGTGTGTGTGTGTGTGTGTGTGTGTGTGTGTGTGTGTGTGTGTGTGTGTGTGTGCGCGCGCGCGCATGCGCACAGAATGTCCGCATGTATACATAGCCTATTTAAATTTTACTGATTTAGGGGTGGCTGGGTGGCTCAGTCGGTTGAGCGTCCGGCTTCAGCTCAGGTCATGATCTCGCGGTTTGTGGGTTCGAGCACCGCTTCAGGCTCTGTGTTGACAGCTCAGAGCCTGGAGCTTGCTTCGGATTCTGTGTCTCCCTCTCTCTCTGACCCTCCCCTGCTCACTCTCTCTCTCAAAAATAAGTAAAAACATTAAAACATTTTTAATAAATAAAATAAATTTTACTGATATAAAAGATATATGCTACATGATGTAAACAAACAAAAATAAAAATATAGTGCTCTTTATTAAAAAGTTGTGCAGCCAACTAATTCTCACTCAATGCATTTGTTGATCTTTGCCAAACTCTTCCATCTGTAACCATCCCATGGTTACAATTTCACCATGATTTGACAAATGCAGCTGCAACCCCATCCTCTCTTTCCCCTCAAAAATACTGTTCTTAAATCTTAAACTGTTTCTCACCTTCACACAAATTGCATCATTAAACTAAGACCTCTTCTACCTTCAATGCTACTGATCACAATAGTGCCGTCCTTTTAGCTTTTTTGTAGGAGTTTAGGCCGTGGACCATTCTTTGATTCTACATTATTTAATACTGATTGTGCTTAACAACTGGTTCGCAAAATTCCTGAAAGCTTGACAATTAGCTCTCACAAGCTAATTCCATGTAAGCTGCTCCAGTAACTAACCAAACAACTTCTTGTAATGAGCCAAATGCAAAATGTTAAAATACACCTGTAGGATATGTGCCTTTGATTTCATGTTCATTATCACAGTAAGATATTGCTGAATATTAATCAAAGTTCTCACTATTAAATACCTTACAGGTTAATGTTCTAGCCAGCTTCAAAAAGGATATTCCAATATGATTCATTCACTATATAGTTTGAAATTGCAGGGGCATTGACCTTGCCCCTAAACATCTTATACCCTCCCTTCCCCATCCTCTTCACTCAGAATCTCTGTTGCTCTTTCCTAACGTGCAGACTTCTCCAAGAATTAATTCCTTAGATCTCTCCTGATTTCAGCGGAAGCTCTTACTGCAGAAATGTTCCAAATATTGCATGAAATAGAGAGACTGCCTTCTAGATAAAGTGTTCATCCAAGAGTGAATTGGTCAATACTGAGGTCATGCCAAGTTTTGAGACTATCTGGCCATCCTAATAACAAGCCTCAGGACTGTCTATTTATAAGGCTCCGTGTTTGAAATTAACTAAAAGAAGTGACCAGATATCTATCATCAACAGGAAAGAAGTGGCCTCTAAAAAATGGTGACATTTTATCATAAAACTCATAAACTACTCATTAAAAGAATGAAGCCATGAAACAGAGGGCTTTACCCATGGTCAGGAAATCAGCTTAGAGATAGGAAATCAAAGGTACCATTAAATAGGGACTACTTTGTATGCAGACAGTTTTCTAAATGTCCTTTTTCACAGAGAGCCATATTTTACTTGTCCTTAATGTGAACTTGTGCTTTATAAAAATGGTCAAGCATTGGCAATACAATATGTCCTACCTAATGCTTCCCCCTTCATACTACTTACCATATTGGATCACAAAGGACCCGTTTACTTGTGAATGTCCCGTCTTTGACTGTGATCTCTCTGACTCGTCATTGTATACCTAGCTAGTTATCTTTCCTAGATATTTGTTGAATGAATGAACGAACAGTAGAATCTCTCTGAGTAAACTCTGGTACCAGTGTTTTTATTAACATATTGATTTGGAGATAAGAATATGCAGAAAAAAATGTCCAAGTTTGCCATAGTATCAAACCATTTCAGGTGACAAAAGTCTAAGCCAATAGGAAGTAACCATATGAAATTCACCTGAGGTTCTTACATGGGCAGTATTGATTTTAACTGGGTAAGAGAGAGGCAGAGAATTTTGATGGAAATCAGTCGGGCTTAGCAAAGGATAGCCTATAAGATATATTTACTCTTCACAAAGGGGATCTGAGAATAACAGACTATTTTCTATAAAGTACAGAGGCCATCAAAATACTAGATGTTATCAGTATGAGTTAGGCACCTAGGTAGATGTTTCCTGGGCTAGGCCAGCCTAGCAGTTCTTAATTTATGTTTTCTTTTCACTGCACTTAATTAAGTCTAGAGGAATGCTTCTCAAATGTTAATTTGTACATTAATCACCTGTGAAGATATTCACTGTTAAAATGCAGATTCTGATTTAGTACATCTGCTGAATTATGCATACTTAACAAGTTCCCAGATGATGCTCAGAGTGCTGGTCCCTGGACCACACTTTGAGTAGCAAAAAAGTAGAGGATACACATTTAGAAGCAGAGGAAGACGGCGCCTTTGCTCGTATTTTCTTAATGTCTAAGTGGTTCAGATTCAGGCTTAATAAAACTTTCCTGAGCACCTATTAAGGATATACAGGCTGGGCACTGTACTAAGAGCCTTCATTTGCATATTATATGTAACCAGTACATGTCTGGAATTCTTAATTAGTATCACATTTTCCCTTTGAAAGTGCCGTTACAGTCTGAGCTATATATGGTTAAACCTTCCCCTCATTCCTTTGCTTGGCACACTTCTAATCTTAGTAGGGTATATGTCCTCCATCAGACACTCATTTGAAATTAAACCCCGACCTGTGAGTTTGTAATGGGTAGACATCAAAACCATGGAGGTGATCTGTAAATATATATACACTGAGCTTGGGCTTTGTAATTCCTCAGAGTTTATGAAAACTGGGCTAGATAGAGTATGGGTGAGTCAAAAGGCTCTGCTACATGAGACACCAATTGCAGACTGAGCAGAGAGGGATAGTGTGGTGGGAATCAATGAAAGTGACATCGGAATTAATTGGTCACATATGTAATGACATACAAAATCGTTACTGTGCTGAGTGGTAATTAGGCCTCACTGATAAAGTCATTTACCCTAATAACAGCAATGCTCCTCCCTGGGGTCAGTGTAGGTAATGAATGGCCTTAGGGACACCTCTGATACCCTGTGCCACAGCAGTGAGCTGACACCATAGCAATTATTTGGCAAGACCCTTGGCCTCATAGCGCTGTGCAGCAGGACAGAGAGGTACATTAGACAGATCTCTAGCATCAGGCAAGTTGACCTTTGACATCCTGCTTATTTGAGATCCATTTGTTAATGTAGCTGAAAGGTTTAGAATCAGGTTCCAAACCTCTACAGTACCCCCCCCCCCTTCTACAGCTTCTAAAAATCCCCCAGGACGGCTGTCCTCCTGAGCTCCCTTCCTCGGTCAGGTTTGGGGCAGGGTAGTTGAGGAGCCCATATTCAATGAACTTGTTTTGATTAAACATGCAGAGGATCCTGGTAGGGTGTTATCTTCAGCAAGTCCATCCCTTTCTCTCTCCCTGGTCCTAAGCAGCTCTTGTACTGTCTGGATATCAATATTTCTAGGTCATACTGGAGTCGATTAATGTAAAGTGTTTTATGATTCTTTTTTTCTCATTATTACTAGAAGGAAAAATGAAAAGCACTGATGGATTTGTCAACATAAAAATTAACCTGTATAACAAATTTATCATGAAGAAATTAACATTTAAATGGTAAGATAGGAAAAGCTTTGGCCATGCCCATGATAAAAGATATAGCCTTGGGGAGCCTGGCTGGCTCAGTCAGTAGAGCATGTGACTCTTGATCTTAAGGTCATGAGTTCAAGCCCCACATTGTGCATAGAGTGCACCAAAAACTCAAACCAAAACAAAGAAGATATAGCCTTAATATATAAAGATTACTTAGAAATCAATAAGAAAAAAGTAAACATCCCAGTAGAAAAACAGATGATAATAATCTGGCAATTAAAAAATAATAACATAAAAGTGGCAAAAATGTAAAAACAATGTTCAACCACAAAACAGTCAATGACAGAAAAATTAAAACAATGAGTTACTATATCGAGGTGACAAAAATTTGACAGTATATATAGTTTTGCCAATGTTGTATATAAATCAATGAGATAAATACTATTATTATATATATTTAATAGGACCATAAGTGAATAAACCTTTCTGGAAGGGAATCCATTTATTAATAAACATTATAAAATATTGCTAATTCTTTGACTTGATATTAATGTTGGCTGAAATGTATTCTCAAGAAATAATCAGGAATGTGTACAAATAATGAGTGACATGAATGCCTATCTTCATATTATCAGTAATAATACAAATGTGGGAAAACCTAGATGTCCATTTATAACAGATTGAATAAAAATATCCTAGTATATTCATATGATATAATTCTATTTAGCCATTAAAAAGCATTCCAGGGAAAAATATTAGTATGGGAAAGTTTTCAAAATTGAAAAATCATGATAAGTAATAAGTTTCAGATAAGACTTAAAAATGTATGAATATGAAGAGAAAATATTTTTGGAAGGACATATACCAAAACAGTAATACTGGCTTTCTGTGGAAAACAAAAGGATTATTTCATTTATTCCCTTCTGCTTTATGTTTTTCACGATTTTCTTCAATTAACAACATGACTTGAAATTGAGGGAAAATATTCATTAAAAGTAGACAATATGTACATCAATATTATCACTGATTCTACTTAGAAGGAAAGGTCTTGAGAACTTCATTATTTCAATCATCATTTGTGAAAATTATTAAAAGTTTTTGTGAACCATTTTGAAGTAAAATGGGTTTTTTTTCCCAATTTTTAAAAAATGTTTTATTTACTTTTGAGAGAGAGAGAGAGAGAGAACGTGTGAGTGGGGGAGGGACAGAGAAAGAAGGAGACAGGGGATCCAAAGCAGGCTCCGTGCTGACAGCAGCAGTGAGCCTGATATGGGGCTTGAACTCACAAACCCTAACATCATGACCTGAGCCAAAGTCAGACACTCAACAGACTAAGCTACCCAGTTTTAAAAATGGGTTTTTTAAACTGAGGTAAAATTTACATAAAATGCAAAAATGTACGTATACAGGTTGATGAATTTTGACAGTCATATACTTCCAATTAACTACCAGCCAACCAAGACATAGAAAATGTGCGCAACTTGAGAAAATTCCCTTGTACCCCTTCCGAGTCAATTCTCACCACTCAGAGGTAACCATTTTTTGATATCTGTCACAATAGATGAGGGTTTTTTAAAGTAGGGTTTCATATACATGGAAATCTAAATAAAGTACTCTTTTGTGTTTGACTTCTTCCACTTTTCATCATTTTTGAGACTCATCTATGTTGTTGCATATATTAGCAACTCATTCCTTTTTATTGATCAGTAGTATTTTATTGGATGAATATAATACAGATTATTTTCTATCCTTCTGCTGGTGAAGTTTTATGTTGCTATGAAGGCTCTTGTCCAAGTCTTTGTAGACATGTTTTTTTGTCTCTTGAATTACAACACTGAAGAGTGGAATTTCTGGGCCATTGGGAAGAAATATGTCTAACTTTACAAGAAATTGCCAGTTCTTTAAAGTGGTCGTACACCTCCACCATCAGTATCTGAACTTTCCAGTTGTTCTACATCCTTGCCAGCATTTTGTGCCTCTCTCACATGTGAAATGGGGTGTCATTATGGTTGCCTCTGGATTATGGACATTGAACACTTTGTCAAGTCCTTATTGGCCATTCATGTACCTTCTTTTGTCAAGAATCTATGCAAGTCCTTTGCCCGTTTTTGTTGGGTCATTATGTCATTTTGGAGTAGGAGGAGTTCTTTATACAAGATCTTTATCAGATATATGTATCACAAATAGTTTCTCCCACTCCGAGGCTTATCATTTTCTTCTTATTTTTTGATGGACAAAAAAAATTAATTTTGATGAAGTCCATATGATCAGTTTTTTTAAACAAAGGCCCATGTTTTACATTCGACACTAATAAACGATAGTATCCTCCCCCCACATAGGGGCTTCCCTCACTCAACTAGCTTACTCCGCAGAAGTTACACTGATCCTTGCCACCCAGCATAACATGGGAACATGTTAAAAATGCATACTTTCGGGGCACCTGGGTGGCTCAGTCGGTTAAGCCTCCGGCTTCGGCTCAGGTCAGATCTCACGTTCGTGGGTTTGAGCCTCGCGTCAGGCTCTGTGCTGACAGCTAGCTCAGAGCCTGGAGCCTGCTTCCGGTTCTGTGTCTCCTTCTCTCTGCTCCTCCCCCTCTCATGCTCTGTCTCTCCCTGTATCAAAAATAAATAAAACATTAAAAAAAAGTGTTAAAAAAATAAAAATGCATACTTTCAAGCTCCACCCCAGACTAACTGGATCAGAATGTACATTTTAACGAGATCCCACGTGACTGGCAGGCACATTAAAGTTTTTGCTTCTCTATGGAAAAGTCCAACATCTCACAATTAGTTTCTAACTCCATCATGGGTTTCTTCACCCTTGAGACCCCTGAGAGATTCAAGTAAATACACAGTATTCAAGTAACTTGTTAACCTCTAACATTTTTAACATTACAGCGAAAGGATTTATGTCAGTGTGTGGATGGGTAGATTTTCAGGTTCAATATTTAGTTCAACTGCAGATACACTACTGCAGCCTAAACAGAACAGCTGGGTTAGTTTATGTATTTCAGAAAACCTGTTTCCTTAACTCTCCTGAGAGGCCCTTGAGTCAAGCAATGCCTTTCCTCCCACCCCTCCACCATCTGGTTAGCTCCTGTACTAATTCATCGTGTCCCTGCTCTGAAAAAGCTCCACTTGAAGCTCATAATCTGGTTGAGCAATTGGTTTCTTCCCTTCTGTGTTCTTGGATATCCTCAGAGAAACTCACTGAAAAACATTCACTTGTCTGCCTATTAATTTGCCCAACTGCCTTTAAGCCACATCAGTGTAGGTGAATAACTAATTTATGCAACAACTCAGTCTGCATAGAGAAAGTTCCTCTTTTTTTAAAATGTTTTTTTTTTTGAGAGAGAGAGAGAGAGAGAGAGAGAGAGAGCAAATGCACAAACGGCAGAGAGAGAGGGGGAGACAGAGGATCTGAGGCAGGATCTGCACAGACAGCAGAGAGCCCGATGCAGGGCTCGAACGCACAACTCTGATATCATGACCTGAGCCAAAGTCAGACGCTCAACTGACTGAGCCACCCAGGTGCCCCCTCATAGAAGAGGTTTCTAATGGCACTGTATTAAACACCTATACTTCTGCAGTTGAAGACATCAAATGGAGATTGCGCTGTGTGAGGCAACTATTATTCTACTAGAGTGTTTGCTGATCACTGCATGAAACCTGTACTTGCATTCATTTCTTCCACGGTGGGAGTCGACAGAGCCTTGAGTAACCCACGAAATCTTGAACAGGGTTGCCATATTTTCTGTAGGCAGTGAAATCAATAACTAAAGAATCTGTACAGTGGGTCAGAGAAACCTGGGCTATGGGCCAAGTTCTTTGGCTTACCAGCTGTGTGAACTTGGGCAAATTACTTAGACTCTCTGAGTCTCAGCTTCCCTCATATGTGAAATGGTGATAAATAAAATGCGAGGATCAAATCCAATAATGGTAGGAAAACATTTTGACAGTTGGCCTGGTCCATAGTAAGTGTTCAATAAATGCATGTTCTAATGATTCTCTCATAGGGCACAGTTAGCCTGGTCTGATGCTTAGAACTCATCTTTTTCAGGCATGGAAGTGAAGGCTGCCTTTCATGTCATATGTATATACAACCATATGTGTACATAAACATATGTATGTATTTGAAATCTGGGCCATCAAGGCGAGACTTCCAATGCCATAGATGACTGGTGAGGATTAGAATAGACAAACAGATACTTCTCATCATTGCGCGTTACATTTTTGTTTTAAGGATCTGTGTAGAGACTATGGGCAGAAGTGCTCGGGGATCGGACAGGTTTTTCAAGTGCCCCGCCTCTTAGGCCAGCTGAACTTGTCCTCTCTGCCCGCTGAAAGAAAACATCACATCATTTTTTGTTGTTGTTTCTTTTTGTTTCTTTCTGTTCTTTGTGTTTTCATGAAAGGACAGTTGACGTACAATATTATATTAATTTCTGGTGTACAACATAGTGATTTGACATTCACAAATGTTACAAAATGCTCACCGCGATAAGTCCAGCACACAAAGTTACTACAATATTATTGACTGTATTCACTATGCTGTACTTTTCATCTTTGTGACTTATGTATTTTATAACTGGAAGTTTGTGCCTCTTTTTTTTATTTGTTTAATGTTTTATTTATTTTTGAGAGAGAGACAGCATGAGCAGGGGTGGGTCAGAGAGAGAGGGAGACACAGAATCCGAAGACAGGCTCTAGGCTCTGAGCGGTCAGCACAGAGCCCGATGCGGGGCTTGAACCCACAAGCCGTGAGATCATGACCTGCGCCAAGGTCGGACGCCCAACCGACCGAGCCACCCAGGCGCCCCAAGGAAGTTTGTAGCTCTTAATCTCCTTCACCTGTTTCACCCAGCCCCCAACCCCCTCGCATCATTTTTTGAATGTGCTGTATTAGAAATCCCAGAGATAATTAAGCATGTGAGGAATTTTCTCCTTGCTGGGAAAAGATTTATAAAAAAACGAGAGTGGCTGTTGGGTCAGATAATATTCCGCATGAAGAATTGATTGGTAAAAGCATGGAGAGAGTTTTCATTTTCTGATACCAGCTCTCTGAGCTGGGCTTATTTGTAAAGTTCCTTAAATTCAGCTGACTCCTGGTAGGGGCTGAAAGGTCTTGTGCAGACCACTTCATTTGGAACAATGGGCCAGCACAAAAATGCAGAAACACGGAAACGCAACGGACATTACACTGCTGTTTATTAGGACAGTGGAAAGTCAGAGACCTGAGTCCTTTATGGCGTTTCCTGAGTTAAGGCCACAGACCTTCCCAACCTAGAGCCCCCTTTCTCTTCCCTTGGCAGTAGGTTTCAGGTAGGTTCCACGATGTACCTGCCTGTTGGGATTTTATGTGAGTGTAAATTAGCTTTTGGCTCAAAGGTAACAGGTTGATAGGCAATCAGCGTAACAGCTAAAGGTTACTCTTAAATATTACATTGCACATTTATTTTTATGTCCACCTTGCAAAAGTGCTTACCCAGGAGGTGTATGCCAGAAAGCACTATTGATTCGAGAGCCCTCTGCCGCATTGTGGTACGTAGTCTCATTAGGCCAGCATCTGCGATGTGAAGGACTCTTCCTGTAGCAGGAACTGTGTGAAAATGGCCAGGAAACAGTGTGCTAATGACATCACATCCTTGCTCCTGCTTTTTCAGTATCGAGTGCAAGCTCTCTCGGCCTCTGCCTGCGTTGTTCCTGGGAATGCTGAGGCCACTGGGGAGGGAGGGGATGTTTATCAGCCCGAACACTCTCAGCATTCTGCAGCTTTGCTGCCTTCTTTATCCCAGCTCTGTCCTGGTGTCCGTGCTCACCTCTTGCTCTCTCAGTGGTGACGCTGGGTGGAGGTACACGTGCTTCAGCACTTTTAGCTCCCTGCCCTCAAAGGCAGCCGAGACAGTGAAAAGAACTATAAAGTGAAACAGACTTGGGTTTCACTCCTGGACTTGGCCGCTCGCTGGCTGTGTGCCCTTGGGCTAGTGACTTCATGTCTCTGAGCCTCATTTTTCTGATCTACAAAACGAGATAGTAAGAGCTCATGCATAGTGTTCACAGGGGAATTCAATGAAAGAGCATGTCTAACATCTGGCACGGTGCAGGGTACCTAGGAGTCACTTTGCAAATATGGCTCCTTACATGCTATTTCTCGAAGCATGAAGGCGTTCCCACACCTGCCCAGGACTCCCTACTCCCCTGGCCTCCGTGAGGACTGTAGTGCATACATGCCATCCGTCCGCCTCCCCTACCCTGGGGACTTGTTGCTATGATGTCCCGTCTCAGTCCTGACCCCCCCTTACTCCTTCCCCATCAGGAACCCGGGGACCTACAGAAACTAATCGTAGCCCCTGACCTCACAATCGTTGAGGACTCCTGGCCTATAGTTTCTAGAGATCGATCTTTTCTTTTACCTGCAATCGTCTTCAATGGAACCAGCAGCTCTTTGACTCTGGTTGAGCTGGTAAGGGAGGGCGAAGCATACTGGAACTCACAGCCTCCACCAAACCTCTAACCAAATGCCCCAAGGATCGGGCCTGACCAAGACCCAGCTTCCCAGCAGCAGAAGCCTTGGGCTTCCTTTCACTCACTCCACAGCTTTATGAGCTTTCACTAGGCTAAGGCGTGGCTGGGGTCAATGTCAGCCTCCCAAGGCCTCACAGGCAGCACAGCAGATCTCCTGGGAGCCGTTGCCAGTTTTCTGATGCCTCAGTTCATGGGATGCCTTGTGCCCGAACAATTGAAGGCCTTAGAGCGTCACAGAGCTTGAAGGGTTTAAACACCTTCATTGGACTTGACTGAGTTCCCTGGCTGTGTCTCCATAACCCCAAACCAAGTAATAGAAGAATCCGTCCCATAAATATCTGACTTCTTTTGCCTTTCTCACCACAGTCTAGTAGTAGTCTCCACTTCCAAGGGCTGAGGAAAGGAGCTGTTTTACCCTTCTTCTCCCCGATGACATGCTTTTGATATTATATCAGCAGTGCATGGGGGGCAAGCCAGAAAGTGCCAGCTCTGTGGCCTCCAGCAAATCTCTCCCCCTCCCAGGCTCCGCTTCCTCATCAAACAAGGTATGTAATGATGCGTGTTCACTGAACGGATGAATAAATGAATGGAAATGGTGATGATAATAACACTCGGTGTACTGCAGTCCTGTGGAGAATAAATGAGAAGACACATATGTTTAGCACTGGTCCTGACACACAGCAGCCAGGGTTCAGTAAATGCTTTAGCCCCCCGCCCCCCCCTCCCCTGCACGGCCCCAGCCCCACCACCTCCCCGGCAGCTCTGTTCCGACAGCTATAGCACATATTTCATTTCAGGCTGTCTGCCCTCCGCACCTCCAGAGACTGCCTCCCACGCAGCTGGTGTGCGCATTCAGACATCCAGTGACTCAGGGACAGTGTCAACGGGGTGACGCCAACTGCAACAAGACGACGAGGTAGTCTGGAGGCAGAAATAACTCCCTGGGCCCAAGGGCCCAGGAATCGCCGTTCTCAGCAGGCTGGGAAGGTGCACTTTGTGTGAGTGGAGGTCTAGCAGAAATCAAAGAGGCTATGTCAAGATTCCTACTCATTTAGACACTTGGCCAAATTAGAGAAACCCTGGCAAAAGCAAAGCTGATTGCTTACACACAGCCCTGGAGGTTGTAAACTAGGCTCCAAGTTTTCTTGAGAGCTGATATGTGCTCACTGATGCTCCAAGAACATGGGGGATATGGGAGTCGCTGTGGCCACGGAAGACGTCACAGCCCACCATTTGGTCTTATGCTCCTTGTCTTAGCGGCTTCTCTATGACAGCCTTCCCCCCACATTTTTCTTGCCTCTCTGACTCTCTCTGCATCATTATCTGATCTTTCTGTCCTCTTCTTCCCTCCCCTTTTTGTGAACTCACTTCTTTGAGGGTGTTTTGATTCTCCTCCCTCCCTCCCCCCAGAACACATTGTTCATTCTCCTGTGTCTGGTGTAGCCTCCAATTTGATCTGCCAAATTACCTGTCATCTCATCCACTGCCAAAGGTCGCCAGCCACAAAAGACATCATCTAAGAAAACAAGAGCGCCCAAGAATTAAAGCTGCATGAAAGGTAAACGGGCTTTCTCAATAGATTGTGAGATCCCCTTCACAGGCGGTATATAAGCAACAGCTCAGTGGCTCACTGACACAGATGTTGGAGGGAAGGTTTGAATAGCTCATGGGGTCTCTTAGGAATTCTGAGATTCTAGAAACTTCAGCAAGACCAATATTCTCATTTTTCAAATGACAAAACTAAGGCTAGAATTTTACAGAGATGCAGGTCAGTACCTGACCAGGTAAGAGCCTAGGTGTTCTGACTGCTAGTCAAGGGTTTTTCTCACTATAGCACACTGGTGCCCCAACCCCGCCTTCAATCTCACTCCTTCTGGAAAGTTCTCTTTGATTCCATGCATTTCAGACTAAGCTGTATTCTACCTCAAGTTTAACACCTTATCTTCCAGAAAATTCCACCACCATGAATGACACCTACTCACATACCCATAATGGTGGGGAAGGAGCATTCATTTTTTTTTTTTAATCAAGAATCGTCTTTGTGCCAAGCTGCTATATATGCCATTGGCGATGAAAATAATTAAACTTGGAAGGAGGTGTCTCCGGAGTTTGGCTGATACTTTTAACCTTTCAGGTGCTATCGATGCCTCCCTTCTTGATTACTTATGGTTACTTAGGCAAAAAGCTTTAACTGAACTTCTGGCTTGACCCTGCCAAGTCCAATATTATGCAAGGCGAAGAAAAACAAAAGGAAGTAGTCAGTCTTGCCTTTGGGGAACTGAGATGCTCAGTGGGAAGAAAGCACTGAGGTGAGAAAATGAGAACAATTAAGGTAACATAGTACCAAGTACACAAGTGTACGCTTTCAACTGAAACTGTAGGTAAGAGCTTGGGGCGCACCAAGGGAAAAGATTAGGGCTTTTGTTCCTTCTTTTTTTTTTTTTTCCTAGTAATGGCTCTACCATCGTCATCATCATCAACAAACATTGATGTGTGCCTGCCCTGCTGGATGGGGAAAAGAGGAAGCCTTCTTGTCAGGGCAGAGAGGAAGGGCACGAAGTAGATGGCAACGTGCCAAAAACGTTCAGGTACCTGAGTGTGCAGAGGAGGTGGCCAATCCTGAAGAGAAAGGGCAGCGCTCCTGCGGAATGCTGGCCCCGGCTGCTAATTGAATACCCGGGATGTTGGGCAGGAGAAACAATAGAGAAAGGAGGTGTACTTGAATTTTTTTTCCCTGAGTTTATTTATTTATGTTGAGGCTGGGGGGGGGGAGGGGGAAGAGCATAGACAGAGAGAGAGAGAGAGAGGATCCCATGCAGGCTCCGTGCTATCAGTGCAGAGCCCGACCCAGGGCTCCATTTTGTGAACCGTGACCCGAACAGAAACCAAGAGTCAGACTCTTAACTGACTGAGCCTCTCAGGTGCCCCTACTATGACATTGTAGGAGATGACAGTGAGAGGCGCCTGGGCGGCTCCGTTGGTTGAGCATCTGACTTCAGTTCAGGTCATGATCTCCCAGTTCGTGAGTTTGAGCCCCGCGTCAGGCTCTGTGCTGACAGCTGAGAGCCCGGAGCCTGCTTCAGATTCTGTGTCTTGCTCTCTCTCTACCCATCCCCCACTCATGCTCGGTCTCTTTCTGTTTCTCAAAAAATAAATAAACATTAAAAAAATTTTTTTAAAACAATGAAAAGTCCAACTGTGAAAGACCACAGATGACACATTAAATAAAGAGTTTGTACTTTATTTTATAGCCACTTGGGTACCACTAAAGATGTATGAAATGAAAAAGGGATGGATAAACTTTTCAAAAAGTTTTTGTGGAAGTACTCCTTTGACTTCCAGATATGATTTGTTAGTGGTGAATGGTGGGGGAATGATCACATCCATACACATATGGAGCCAAAACCTAAGATGTGGGCTTCAGGGAGAAGAAACAAGTAAGGCTGGAGTCCTTGTTTCAGTGTGGGTATTTATGGAAAACAATACACTACTTTTTAAACACAAAGATCAAAGAATGTTGTTCACTTAAAATCAATAGGCAGTTCTTCAGTGATTTGGGGGAATTTGGCCTCTTCTTCCAGTTTCATGTTTTAAAGGAAATAGAAGAATAAGGTGAATATTGATTTCTTCTTTTAATTATGCATGAGGATAAGTGTCTTATATTCTTGTGAATATCTTGACTTCTTCAAACCTAAACACACCTAAAATACTATTTCTTGCTAGATAAACAATTCTACATTAAAGTGATTTTTAAAAATTTTTTTAAGTTTAGTTTTATTTATTTTGAGAGAGAGATGGAGAGCAAACAGGTGAGGGAGAGATGGGGGTGGGGGGAGAGGGAGAGAATTCCAAGCAGGGTCCGTGCTGTCCACACAGAGCCTGATGCAGGGCTTGAACTCATGAACTGTGATATCATAACCTGAGTCGAGATCGAGAGTCAGAAGGTTAACCGACTGAGCCACCCAGGTGCCCTAAAGTGAATTTTTTAAAAGTCAGTTCTTGCCTCTGACAGTAAGCCCTTTTTGTTTTCCACCTTCCCTTCCAGAGTCAATCCTATATGTCATTTCTTTCACATGATTGTCATTGCAGTTATTTGTGTATCGGTCATTAAAACCTGCATATTAAATAAATGCATTTTAACTGAAAACTCACAAAAACAAAGGTGTTGCAAAATGAGTTTTAAATAAAATGCTATGTTGACACAATTTTGTAATGATCCCCAAAATCTCTCTAAACTATACCGGAAGTCATTCAAGCTGTTAGAAAATCCACTCATCTTTCACAAGCCTACAATTTGACATCCGAATAGCATACAGCGTTGCTGTGTTTGAGGACCATTATACTCCTCATGAGATAAAAGGGGAAAATGGGTGATGGGCACTGAGGAGGGCACTTGTTGGGATGGGCGCTGCATGTTGTAAGTAAGCCAATTTGACAGTAAATTAGATTTTAAAAAATTGGGCTTTAATGGAGGTAAATGGGGGGGATGGATCAAAGAAGTGATGATGAGTGCCAGGTGATGTATAAATGTGATGAACCACTATATTACACACCTGAAACTACTATTGCACTGTATGTTAACTAACTAGAATTTACATAAAAACTTTAAAGAAGGGGCTTGACGATCTGGCCTTAAAAGTAGCAATGCTTATTTAATTTTCCCAATAATAATAGCAGCTGCATTTATTGTATGCTCACCAAATGCCAGGAACCGTGCTGAGTGACTTGCATACATTAATGATTTCATTTGTCTCTTACAACATCCTAGGGAAATAGGAATTATCCTCATTTTCTGGAGAAGGAAGCGGATGCTAGAAAGATGAGTGACTTAGCCAAGACCACAACATTCCTAAGTCACAGAGGGGGATTTCAGGTCTAGGTTGGCCTTATTCCTGGGTCTGAATTCTTAACTGACTCTCAAGATACTATTTTCAACTTTGACAGGAAAGAAGCTATTTCCGTTCCTATTAAGTGTCTCGCTCCCAGCTCCCATGTAACTTTTCCTTTTAGCAGCAGCAACCCGAGAGAATCCTTGATCAGATCCATCAAGGGGGTGGCCACCAGCCCTGAGGCTGACCGCAAATGCCTGAATCCCGGTGGAGCTGGCACGTTGAGAACTTGCCCTGGCCCAGCCTTTGGAGGATTCTACCTGGTAGGAAATTGCTTCTTCTTCCAATGATACTGACCCCAGGTTCTAAGGTGCCGGGATTGCTCACTTGCATAACCCCCGTCTTCTCATATTTCCATATTACAAACCCGCTGGGCTTAGGAGGTGGGGATGGGAAGGGAACTAAGCACAGCCTTTGTCCTGTTAGTCCTCTGACAAATATTCTTTGAGTACCTCGTCTGCGTCTCGCATCATATTCAATCAGCCTTTGTCCCTCTCATTTGTGTTTGCCCAGGTGTCTTGTTTCTTTCACTGGGGCGTCAATTTTTTTTTTTTATCTTGTTGCTGGTTTTCCTCTACTGTATATTTGGCAACACAGAAACTTCCTCAGCAGTTTCTCTTAGGCGCTCTGGGCTAGACAGGCAGGCCCTTTCTGGTCACTTTCCTTGATGGAGTAGTGCCTGGGAAGAAGTCTTTTAAACTCACAATCAAGTGCTCTGGGCAGGAACAGGTGCTTAGAAGGGCCCCAGATTTGGTTAAATGCGCTGCTCTTTCTGCCTTGAAATTCTTAATGATTTTTGAGCAAGGAGCCCTACATTTTCTTTCTTTCCTTCCTTCCTTCCTTCCTTCCTTCCTCCCTCCCTCCCTCCCTCCCTCCCTCCCTCCTTTCTTTCTTTCTTTCTTTCTTTCTTTCTTTCTTTCTTTCTTTCTCCTTTCTTTCTTTCTTTCTTTCTTTCTTTCTTTCTTTCTTTCTTTCTTTCTTTCTTTCTTTCTTTCTTTCCTTCCTTCCTTCCTTCCTTCCTTCCTTTCTTTCTTTTTCTTTCTTTTGTCTTTTGAGAGACCACACCTGAGGGAGGTGAGGCAGAGGGAGAATCCCAAGCACAGGGCCGGATCCAGGGCTCCCTCCTACAATCCTAGGATCATAACCTGAGCCGAAACCAAGAGTCAGATGCTTAACCGACTGAGCCACCCAGGTGCCCCTAAGGAGCCTTGCATTTTCATTTTACACTTGGCCTCCCAAATTATATAGATGGTCCCAGATGGGACCCTGGCCCACTGCAGCCAGGGGAAGCTGTGCTCACACAAAAGATCCTTCCCAGGCTCCCCTAAATTCCCCTGTAATGGACTGCGGGAGAGTGGGACGACCAATGGTGGATTACCTTCACTCAATGGACATGTGCTCTCCAGTACCCAGCGGTAAACATCTCTGAGTTATCTTATATTTCGCCATCTGCTCTGTGGTCAGACACATCCCAGGTATAGAACGGTAGACTCAGAAGATGTGCCTTCTATATATTTAGCTCTACCATTCACAAGGTGATCCTGGCAAGTCACTTAATGTGTTGGGGCCTCAGTTTGCTATCTGGAAAATGGCAATAACAGACAGTATCTGCCTGATGTACCTAGAAAGAGATTTGCGGGACTCAAATGGGGATCCATGTAATTGTTTCTTCTCTCCCAGGTGTCTGTAAAGTAGCCGAGAAACTGTCCTAGTTAACAGAGCAAGCAGTAATGATTATTACAGAAAACTGTAAGAGTCAGGAAATCACAAAGAAAAAGATCAAAAGAAACATAAAACCTTGCAGGGAACGCCTGATGTCCCCTGCGTTGGAGGCCATCGACGTGACTAACAACCATGATGTTTTCAAATTCTTGTTGCACTCATTATTTCACAGGAGCAATTAAGATCTCAAGAGCGTAATTTCTCAGTTGCAAATCTATTGTGTTTCTGCACATTAGCCTAGCACTTCAGAAAGTAGAAATGGAAATATTTGGGAGGAACATGTCTAACTTCCAAACACCTTGTACTCATCTTTCTCCTCTCCTTCTACTTGTTGACAGCTGATATTAAATTCTTGGGTTTTTTTTTTAAAGAAAGAAATACTTAAAATAGGATTGCTTTCTCCTGTATGTCAGAAGCAGCTGTCAATCCCCCCTCCCCCACACCCCCCATCCCACCTCCATTTCCAGCCAGGGATGGGCAGTTACCTGGTATCACTTTTACTGAATGTTTAAAAAAAAAAGTACAGAGGAGCCTGTGCCCGCCCGAAGTGCCAGTCTTCTGTCCTCTGAGCTCATGTAAGATGAGCAGCCTAGCTGTTTCTGAAGGTTGTCCTCTTAAATAAGCTTCCTTTCATCTTCCATGGCTGTTCTGACAGTTCTCTGCAAAGTTGGCTCGTCCCCTGATTTATAGAGTGAGTTCATTTTTGGGCTCATTTGCCACATATCCAGAGGAAAATGCATAATGGGCATTCCTGATTTACAAGCTGGGCTTGGTTATCGGTTTCTAGTAAGTCTAGAATTTGCTTCTTGGTTAAAAACATCATATTTCCAAATAAGTAGACAGCTGATGGGCCATATGCTGCTCCAAAAAGTGGGGGAGGGGATATCTCACGATCACTGCTAGGGCTACTTTATCCCCAGGCCGCTCGTTTTGACATGGCAGCCTTGCTGAATCTCTGTGTAAATTATTCCAGTGTCCAAGCCATCCATACAATTTGGCCATTAAGATGGTCAAAAACACTGATCAACCAGTTGTGGTCCTGTTCTGCTTACCCTATACACACGGCTACACAGTGTGAAATTTAGAGTTAAGAAGCAATTTTACAGTTCTTTATACTTATTTCATTTTGTCATATCACCAAGAGCAATTCATAAGTGAATCTTCATCTTCCTATGGCTTAGCTTCCAGTATTATCACAGATCCTACCTTAGCACTTTGGCTATTTTTTTTTTAAGAAAAGGCAATAACCCACCTGGATTAGTGTCCTCTGAGGTGCTTCACTAGATTTTTCAAACTTCCTTCCCCCCCTAATACTCCATTGCTGATATACTGGAGTACTTTGAAAGGTGCATATGTATGCAGATTTAAGCAAAAATATACCCCGATTCACGACATGAATGACCAAAGAGAAACAAAATGGTATGATTCAATTTGCCTTCAAACTGGAAAAGGGACTGTGTTCCTGACCAGCTGTGCTGGTTTATTTCAGGGGCTTGAAATAAACGCTGCTAAGGGTGGCAGGGCCAGATTTGTGGATGGTGCTCATGGAGTAGACGCCTCCCCCCAGGAGATGGGCTGCCCAACATCAAGGGAGGAGGAGGGTGCATTCGAACAATGGGCTCTACCAATGACTACTTGGGCCCAAGGCAAGTGGTCTCTCCTCTCCTGGCCTCCAATTCCTGATCTGTGATAGGAGAGGGTTGGGGTCCTCAGAATAGTGGACTTTGGGAGCACCTGGGTGGCTCAGTTGGTTAAGCATCCATGACTTGATTCTGGCTCAGGTCATGATCTCACAGTTCATGAGATCAAGCCCTATGTTGGGCTCTGTGCTGTCAATGCAGTGCTTACTTGGGATTCTCTCTCTTCCATTCTCTCTCTTTCTCTCTCTCTGGCCCTGCTGTTTACTTGTTGAATGGCTTTGGTGAAGTTACACTCTGTGCCTCAGTTTCCTCATCCACAGAAGCTGGACAAGTAATAGTCCTACTATTAGTAATACCTATTAGTATTAGTGATGCCTACTTCACAGCATTGTTATAAGAATAAAATGAACTCATACATGGAAAGAGTGTAGCACAGTACATGGTAAATGCTCAATAAACCAGAGCTGTTATTGTCATCCATGGTCTGCATGCTAGGAAAGGTCCAGAATTTCAGATTAGGATGATGTGTGCCTCTAGTCCCAGAAAGCCCAAAATATCAGGTGCCTCAGTGCCCCTCTGCTATCCCATTGCTGAATACGAAGTCACTGTCTTCTTCACCTGAGCCACTGGTGAGGGGAATGTTAGCCCCCTTGCCCCCCTCAGCAAACACCCCCCCATAACTCCCACCCCTTCCCGGGGCTTCACCCAAGCCCCAAAGGACGTCCGCATACACACAATACATGCAGGCCCACGCCATCACACTTCCACACATCAACCAGAGCACGCTCTCACACACACCTCCCACACTGCTCACACATACACTCCGTCTCCCTCTTTCTCCTGCTTGTTCTGGGACCGTTAAATACAATAATGACATTTACACCCTGTAGGTTTAGAATAGTGCCCCGGGCCCATGCTGGGCCTGTCCTCTCTTAATGGAAGCGATGGACTCTGGCTGGCCTTGCATGGCCCCTGTCCAGCTGGCTGCCGAGCGAGCAAGAAGGTCTCACATTCACGGATGGAGACCTTCATTACCTGAAGTTCAAAGCTCTTCTCTTCCCAACCCCGCATGGGTGCCAAACAACAGAAAGCGTCCCTTCCTGTGTCACAATCGCAGCAAGCACGGCTGCCTCAGAGGTCAGTGCAAAAGTACGGCCTGAAGCATGCGTGATCTGCAATCTCTCTCCTGAGCTTTTCTCTGTTGCTTCTGCGGCCTGTGGAAACAGAGTCGTTCTAACAAATATGCCACGTTCTTCCATAGCTTGGGGGCCAAGTACTAGTTGCAGGGCCAGAAGAACACAGTGTGGCTGGGGCCCTAACTGATCTCGATACCATGAGTGCTGCACAGCTCGGGCCCCAAGCTGGGCAATGACAACAGCCGAAAGCAGACGAAGCGGCTCTTTGATGGACATTCAGTTTCAGAGAAGGACTCCGGCTGCCACCTTACCTAATGACTCTCCCTTCAGGGTTACCAAACCTCTAAGGGGCGCCCCCCAGTCTCGAATTTTCTTTCACTCTTTAAAAACCCTCTCCCCAAAGCCCTGTCACTTGGTGCGCAGGACACACACTAGCCTCCAAAAGACCAGAATCTGCTGGGAGACTTTGTGCCAGACGCTTCTCCCCTCTAGGTGGCAGTCTCTCGAATGGCGGTGTAAAGATTAGAGGCCATGTTCTTCAGTTTCCTCTTTGGTGAATTGCCGGAGATCATCATTTGAGGTGCACCCACTTATTTCTAAAACTGGAAGACATTATGTCCCAGATCTGAAAAGTGTCCCTGACCTAGAAACTCCCCCGTCCCTATAACTGTGTCCTAAAACCAACAGGATTCAACCAAGCAGGGCGCTGAGTGAGAGAGCATGGCCTAAAAGCATTTACCCCTCATAACTGGAAAGCTACTCTGAAGGAATCAGGTCTCAACTTGCTCCAAATGACGCTACCTGAAGGCTGAAGTCAGAACCAAGGAGCCCAGAGACAGCGTGGTGGAGTGGAAGGGGGACCCGCCTTGCAGTTGGAGGACTGGGCTCCTGGTCCCACAATGCCATGCCCCTGCTGGGTGACCTGTTCACATCTACTCTCAGGAACCTTGTGTTTCCTTTTTGAGAACGAGAGAGTTGGACTAGATGTTCTCTATGGTCTTTTCCAGGTTTGATATTTGGGTTTTCTTCCTAAAGGTTCTGTACAAAATAGAACCCATTCTACGGACACACACTGTGTCCCCAGTCCTGGGCCAGTGTTCCGTTGCCAGGGGAAACAGACAAGCAGAAGTGTGTCAGAGATCTTCCTGCCTTCACCAGTCGCCACATGTATGTCTATACTGCTGATGGTGTCATAGGGTCACATACGTGTGTAGACGACAGCATATTCGTATTTTTGCTTGGCTCGAATAAGGGCGCCATTGACTACCTGACCGACCAAAAGGCGGCGGGGTCCTTCGTGACTGCATTATGTGCTCTCATGGCCCCGGAAACTGGCGATCTGATCATGTGAGCCAGGGGTGTGGAGGGGCTGGGTTAAATGTCAAGTATGGTAGAAACAAGAGCTGTTACGAAAACGGTAAAACATTTACCCGGATAGCAGTATTGATGTAGCACTGTGGTCAGTTCTAGCCATTTTCGTTGAAGTATGTGGTGACTGAAACTCACATGTTGTTGAACTGGGTGACGGACATTCACATCCACCTAACCACAGGAAGACATCCAGCATGTTGTCTTCGTAAGCTCCTCCTCCCCTGAGTGAGGGAGAAAAAAATTAGTTATCTAGCCTTTATGCTCCTGGGGCACTTTCCGGCAAGGTTTTAGACCTTCCTTAATAAGAAAATGCCAGCTTTCCTAGCCTGTAATCTGGTTATCTAAGACCTTGCTAAAGTGATTAAAATTGATTAAAATGAGGAGGGAATGCTCTTTTGAAAAAAGAAACCAAAAAATGATTAGATTTCTATGCTTTAGGTTATACTTAGACACAGATTAAATTAACTTGATCTTGATTGAATAAAGGACACTCTAAACTTATTCCAAGTCTGAACATTGTTTTCTGGAATGCCTCAGCACAAAATGTCACTGTCACTTTTGTTTCATAAGCACAGATATCTTTTAATGCATAGATAATGTACTTTATGGAGGCTCTAAAGGCATCCGCACATGCATAGATATTTATTTCCAGCTATTTTTGCTAAACCAAAATAGAAAAGGCTTGGTTGACTTTTAAGCACTTGCGTTTTCCAATTTGAATGCAGAGAATTGTGACTGCGGAACACCTCATTTACATAACCAAGAGGTGGCAGTATTACACCCATTATGTATTCACTGCACCATCTATCATTTAACAATAAAAAAGTGAAATGTGTAAATAAAGATATGTGACAAATACTTCTGTCCCTTCTAAATGGCTGCATCAGCATCAGCGATAGCCACTAAAAAGCACTCATTACAGTGTGATATTTCCTTATAAACAACAATTACCAACTCCCCCCCCCCCCACCATCCAGACACACACAAAATCAAAGCTAGGAACCACAATTTATTACCACCAGTAATCATTTGTTTTCTGGTAAAACATTCACTTCCTTCATAAATACAGATAAAAATCAATTTAAAAAAACAATCATGAGACTCCCCAAAGTAAGAGCCTTTATTTCTACGTAAAAAGCAATAGAGAAGGGCGCTTGGGTGGTACTGTCGGTTAAGCATCTGACTTCGACTCAGGTCATGATCTTGCCGTTCGTGGGTTCGAGCCCCCATGTCAGACTCTATGCTCACAGCTTGGAGCCTGGAGCCTGCTTTGGATTGTGTGTCTCCCTCTCTCTCTGCTACTCCCCCACTCGTGTTCTCTGTCTCTCAAAAATAAATAAACATTAAAAAAAATTTAAAGCATTATAGAAAAACGTCAAAGAGTTGAATATAGATAAGTAGCCTTGTGCAAACTGATTATTACTACTAGTAAATAAGAATTTGAACAAACCCTCTTGGTCCCTCCTCAGGTTGTTTTGAGCATCTGCTCAATTGTGACTTGTGACTTGGGTTACAGTCTAATTACATTTTGCCTAAGCTACCCGAATCTGTTCTGTTGGATTTTTGGTTCTCTATTTCTAACCAGTTGCAGAGATCAAAATCCAACAACAGCAGAAGCAAAAGCCATTTAAAAACTTGAGTCTATGGGGTCACCAGTTTCCTCTAAAACTACTCTTAGTAAAACATCAATACCATAAATACATCTGAGCAGTCAGGGTTAGGTATCTGGAATAGAAGTTCTTAGAAAAACAGTCTAAGTAGGAATTGAGGCCTTTACATTTGGCTTTACAGAAAGTTAGGTAGATCGAATTTTCCATCACTCATAGGAAAATATGTTATTTTCCACCATGAACTACATTATGCAAGATTTCTAAAGGCCCACCAGCCCTAGAACTCAGCCATTTGGGTACTTGGAAATATTTGTACGTTATTTGGATACTTATGCTACTGCATGCAAGCAGTATGCAGTCTAGAACGTTTGTTGTACAGGTTCTAAAAGTTAACAGAATTAAAGGGCATTCTGAGCATGAATAAATGGCACACGCCAAAATATTATCAGCTTTCAATTTCCAAAAGAGTATCTAATTGATTAGACATGAGATTGGCAGCTCTGACGGACATAGGCACTTGACTGTTTTAGATCTCTCCTGTTAATTTCTTCTGTATCTCATTTTAAGTCAGAAATTGCAGTTGTGATCGAGGGGACTGTTTATATATACATACAGGGCACAAACAGCAAACACTTTCCCAGTGCGTCTCGAATGAGTATCTAGTTTGAGAACATTTGATCTATGGACAGGACTCAGTGTATGTGAAAATTGTGTGGTAGGATGACAGAGAACAGGATTGTGCGAGGGGCACATGAGTAGACCAAATACTCCCAGTGACTTCAAAGCAGACAAGGGTTTCAATTCCTGAAAAGGGACGGGGGAAGTGATGTCATAATTGTGACAAGTCTCCCAGTTTCATCACGTTGTGGAATCATTTCTAGTCTCGATTTCATTCTCAATCAAATTTGATGCTTTCTGTCATCATTTCCCACAACACGAAAATAAAAAATGTATTTTGGTGTTTTAATTGAATTCCTACTCTCTTCCTATGTATGAATTATGTGCCTGTATCACGCTATTTGATGCTTCGTCAATCCCTCATCTTTCTCCGTCCACAGGCACTACACGCTCAGATTCTGCCCCCTCCCAGCCCTCTACTTCCCCTACTAAGAGATTTCTTATTTCAGAGAAAAGATGTACGTTGGTCAAGAGGATGGGAAAGCGACAAGAATGATGTCAGCATGTATTTGTTTCTTTACATTGCGCCACATACTTTAAGCTTTATGGGATCATTCAATGTAATCCTCTCAACAACCATTTAAGGCAGATGCCATTGTTATTCCTATTTGAATAACGAGGAAACTGAGATTCAAAGATGTGAAGTGACCTGTCCAAAGTTCCACACCTGGTGAGTGCCAATGATACGGCGTGAGGCCAAGTAAGGGAGCCACCAGCACCAGCAGCTGCCATTTACTGAACTGCGTTACGTGTCGAGTACTAGGCAAAGTATTTTGCAAGCATTAGTCCGTTTAATCTTCACAGACCCTGTGAGGCGGGAGCTAATATTATCTCCATTTTACACGTAAGCAACTGGAGACACAAAAGTTATAAAACCTACCTCAGGGCAAATAGCCAGTAACCTGGGATTTAGACTCAGGTCTCTCTTGATTCTAAAACTCTTAACGGTCCTGTTCTAAAATAGAAGACAAAACCCATGGTGGGCTCCAAAGATGATGCAGCTTATGAAAGCATGCTCAAGGGGCGCCTGGGTGGCTCAGTCGGTTAAGCCTCCGACTTTGGCTCAGGTCAGATCTCACATTCGTGGGTTCGAGCCCTGCATCAGGCTCTGTGCTGACAGCTAGCTCAGAGCCTGGAGCCTGCTTCTGATTCTGTGTCTCCTTCTCTCTCTGCCCCCCCCCCATGCTCTGTCTCTCTCTGTATCAAAAATAAATAAAACATTTTTAAAAAATTAAAAAAATAAAAAAGAAAGCATGTTCAAATAATCTTATTGCTGACCAACCATCTAAAATTTGACTTTATGCTTCTGGTTGGTAGCTTCCCTTCCAAAGTAGAGCCTGGAACTCTCTCCACACATGCATGCACATGTTTCCCCTTCACCAGATACAGTGTTTGGCTCTGTCCTGTAAGTAAAGGTCAATCCAAGAGGAAACATGCTAATGTCGACCTGCTGACTCCAAAAAATTCTTAACTGACCAATTTCACCAAAGGAGTTGGAGATCATGCTCATAAAGACACACAGATACAAATGATTCTTGCCAACACTAATACCATCAAAGCACCATGGGTCAAATAGATCCCTTTGGATTCCATTGACCCTTTAAAGCATGGTGCTGGTTGAGAAGGGAGAGGCCTCTGGCCCTAGATATTTGCATTCAAAGGGACAAATAACTGAAGACTGATACCTGAGAGATCCAGAAAATGAAACAGAAGTGGTAGAATTTCATACACATTGAAAGACATTTTTGGGACTCTGGTGCAGACCTAGGACTGCAGAGCGTTCCTTTTCTCAGGGAGAAAAAAAAAGCTTTTTGGCACTAATGCACCATGAGGCAGCGCACTCTACAAAAGACTGCAATTAAAGAAAACTTTCTTTTACTTTGTAACAGAGAAATGATTTCTCTCCTAGTCTCCAAAGATTAAAAAAGCTCATGTGCAAAGATAGAGACATGTATGCCTTGAATTATTAATGTTGTCAGTCCCTATTTTTAAAAAGTCAAATTAATGTGCAGTCTGGAGGTCTGAGCCTCACTTCCATTTATGGGAGGCAGTAGCAAGGATGCTAGCTTTGTCTCTCCATTTCTTGAAGTAATGAACGATCTAAAAAATGGGTTATTTGTAATTAATGTATCCATTAAAAAAAAAGGACATGTCTAAGGATGAATCCAATCATCATCAGTTGAAGTGTGGGTTCGGTAACAAGCTTGTCTTTGGAAAGCTAACTATTAAATCTCATCCACTGGTGTGTGCATTAGAAATTTATTGCTAGCTCTTCCGCTGGGCTTTGCTTTGTGCTATGCAGTATATTGCTGTTATTTATAATGAAAGAGCTTGGTGATATGGTCTTACCTCAGAGGTTTTCTGTTCAAGCATTGTGCATGAGTATGGGTAATTTCAAACAAAGTAAATACCATGGAGATGTGACTTTAAGTTAAAACTCCATTTCTGTGACCTTGGACAAGATTACTTCACTTCTCATGCCTTAGTGTTCTCTTGTGTAAAAAGGATCTCTGATTTATTCATCCCACAGGTGTTTCTGGGTACCTATTATAACCTTGGCACTAAGGTTGTCTTGGTCAACAAAACAAAGCCTTTGCCTTCATGTTGCTTATAGTCTAAGTGGAGATACAGCCAATAAATACACAAGCAAATAATGTAATGTAGTATTTCAGATGATAGTATGTTCTATGAAAAAAATGAAACAGAAAAAGAGAATAGAGAGGGATGGATACAACGTATTTTTGATAGAATGTTCCATGAAGCCTTCTTTAAGGCAGGAACTTCTGAGCAGAAGCCTGAATGAAATAAGGAATCCATGATACATTCAAGATACATGATACAATTTATTACTTGCCCATAAGCTAAAGCACAGCCTGCTTAATACCTTTCCTTAAATTCCACCTCTATACTACAGATAAGCTGCTATATAACGATTGCCACTTCAGATAGCTGTGAAATTAGGTGATTAACTAGTTGTTACATAACCTTCTAATTTCTGTATATGTCTAATTACATGAAATAGAAGTTGGGGTTTTGATTTTTTACTTTGCTTTTCTGTTTGGAGTGTAATTGTAACTACTGTAGTGTAAATGATGGAAAATAATTGCATATGTTAAAAAAATAAATAAATGAACAGAAAAAAAAGAAATAAGGAATCCACCCATCCAAGATTTGGGGGAAGAGCTTTCCAGACAGAAGGAGACAGCACAAAGACTCTAAGGCAAGTATGTTTAATACGTTGGGGACTGGAACAGAACATGGAAAATTGAGAGCAGTGGGAGATATGGTAAGGTCATAAATAGCCTTCTAGCCCATGGTAATGATTTGGAGTTTTATTCTAAGTGTGATGGGAAGCTCTTGGGGGTTTAAGCAAGGAAGTGATTTGATATGACTTACAGTTTTAAAAAGATAACTCTGTCTGCTATGCAGAGAATGGGTTGTTCATGGGGCAAGAGTGGGAACAGAGAGCAGTTAGGAAACTATTGCAGTAATCCAGGCAAGAAACGACACTGGCTTAGATCCTGATTGTTTTCAGTGGAAAGAGGGAAAATCGCTTTGATTTGGGACATATTTTGGAGATGGAGCCAACCAAATCTCTTGATAGATTAGATACAGTATGTGACGGAAAGAAAAGTGAAAAGGTGACTCTGAGGTTTTAGGCCTGATCGAGTGGAAAGTTCAAATTGATATCCACTGAGACAGGCAAGACTGAGAGAACACAGTTTGGGGGGGAGTGGGGAGGAAGGGAGAATCATAAGTTCTTGGGGACATGTGAAGTTTGACATTCTTACTGGATATTTAAATGAAAATGTCAAGTCAGCAAATATATGTGTCAGGAACTTCGAGCTTAGATATGGACAGACAGATTCACTCATTTTCAGTGTAATGATGGTGTTGGAAGCCACAGAAAAGGAAATATCACTTCCTAAAGGAGAAAGTGTCCTTAAAAAAGAGATTGGTCCCAGGGCTGAACCTGGGTTACTGCTACATTAGGATATTAAGGAGACTAGGTGAAATCAACAAAGGAAACCAAGAAGGAACAGCTCGTGGGGCAGGAGAAGTAAGAGACAGCCGTGCTTCAGAAGGAAGCATTTCAAGGCGGGAGAGAAGTGGAAAGCCATGTCAAGTTTTGCTGAGAGATTAAGTAAAATGAGAACTGAGATTTGGCCAACAGACCTAGCCATATGGAGGTTACTGAGAAATATAATAAGGTTGGTAGCTGAAGAATGCTTCATGAACACCTGTTGAAGTCAGTTGAGGACACAATGGAAGGTAAAGAAGGATTGGCAATCAGTACAGACAACTCTTTTTAGGAGTTCTGCTATGAACTTATATCATAACAATGCTGATCTTATAGTTGATTATAATGAAGGTGCTTTGAAAACTGTCAAATATATATACAAATAATTAGGCTATGATAAAAGGCAATCACTTCCTAATATCCATAACTAGAAAATTCACTTCACATGTTTCTATGCATTCACACTTTATAAGGGTTTATTAACATTTTTTGGGCAACCTCCTTCATCTGTATTTTAAGCACATGAGAATCTTGACTGCATCAGGGACCCCCTGATATGAAATCCAAACCTTTGCCACATGATTATTGGAATCGTAGATGCCCTTGTTCACTAATATGCAGAATCTAAGAGGATGTCTAAAAGTTTTGCCATCAGCCTGTATATCCCTTGACACATATTACTCAGAGAGATTACACTTTCTCTTCACTCTTCAATAGATGCATAATATGTGGGAGGAAAGTAAAACAGAATGAATCAATGTTATAGACAGTGGCTTGAGGTCAGGGTCATCATTATGGAAAGAAGAGCATCAGACTCAAGGACAAAACATATCTTAAAGTATTTCTGTAAAATGAGACAGTCAGGTAAAGGAAAGGGAAATAAAGCTTATAGTGGGACAAAACTTTCAAAAGTACCTTGAGGGATAGACACGTGATTGTCATTTTTTTTTCATTCCAAGGCATCCAAAGAGTTATTCAGAACTTGAACCCATTCATTTAAAAAATGGAGACAGAGGAGTTCATGTGTCATATGTGACTGGCAGTGTTAATTCGTTCTGGAGGTCCTGGCCATCACCAATATTCTCTGTATTCTAAAATGGTACTTAGAGTAAAAGAGAAGCAGAATTTGACCTACGGCAAAGTAAGTATTGACTTGCCATCTCAAAGGGTTATTGGGCAGCCTTGGTAAAAGCTAAGAGCCCCCAGTGTGCCACGAAGAGAACGGGATCCTCTCTCCAGGTACAGAGTCTATAGTCATCCCTCCCAGCCGTTTAGGTTAGAAAAGGGATCTCTCTAAATCCAAAATGGATGAAAGACCTAAACATGAGACAAGAAAATATCAAAATCCTAGAGGAGAAAACAGACAACAACCTCTTTGACCTTGGCCGCAACAACTTCTTACTAGACATGTCTCTGGAGGCAAAGGAAACAAAAACAACCATGAACTATTGGGACCTCATCAAGATAATAAAGAGCTTCTGCATGGCAAAGGAAACAATCAGCAAACTTAAAAGGCAACAGACAGAATGGGAGAAGATATTTGTAAGCAACATATCAGATAAGGGGTTAGTATCCAAAATCTATAAAGAACTTACCAAACTCAACACCCAAAAACCAAATAATCCAGTGAAGAAATGGGCAGAAGACATGAATAGACACTTTTCCAAAAAAGACATCCAGAGGGCTAACAGGCATGAGCAAAGATGTTCAACATCATCATCAGAGAAATACAAATCAAAACCACAATGAGATACTACCTCACACCTGACAGAATGGCTAAAATTAACAACTCAGGAAACAACAGATGTTGGCGAGGATGTGGAGAAATGGGAACTCCCTTACACTGTTGGTAGGAATGCAACCACTCTGGAAAACAGTATGGAGACGCTTAAAAAAATTAAAAATGGAACTACCCTAAGACCCAGCATTTGCACTACTAGGAATTTATCCAAGAGATACAGCTGTGCTGTTTTGAAGGGCCACATGCACCCCAATGTTCATGGCAACACTATCGACAACAGCCAAAGTATGGAAAGAGCCCAAATGTTCATCAGCTGAGGAATGGATGAAGAATATGTGTTGTACGTACACACACACACACACACACACACACACACACACACACAATGGAATACTACTTGGCTATCAGAAAGAATGAAATCTTGCCATTTGCAACAATGTGGGTGGAGCTAGACTGTATTATGCTAAGCAAAATAAGTCAGGCAGAGAAAGACAAATATCTTATGATTTCACTCATATGTGGAATTTAAGAAATACGACAGATGAACACCGGGGAAGGAAAGGAAAAATAAGATAAAAACAAGTCAATCCATAAGAGACTCTTAAACACAGAGAACAGACTGGGGGTTGCCAGAGGAGAGGTGGGAGGGGATGGGCTAAATGGGCGATGGGCATTAAAGAGGACACTTGTTGGGATGAGCACTAGGTGTCCTATATAAGTGATGAGTCACTGGGTTCTACACCTGAAACTAATGCTACACTGTATGTTAACTAACCTGAATCTAAAAAAATAAATTAAAAAACAGGAAAAGGGAGCTCTCAGCCTGGAAAACAGCCTACACACACACACACACACACACCACAACCTTCGTGCCACCCAATAGTTAAAGAACAACTCTGGATAATGTTCTTCATGAAGAGAGCAGGCAGCAGACACATAAACTCTGTGTGTTGACATATTTACTCCCAAAGCTGATTGTGTTAATTTCCCAAAACTCTTGCCTTGATGCAAACTAGTGGGGAGGAAAAGAAACAAACTCTATGGCATCGTATAATTATACCCACATTTACAATTTTCTTTTTGTTTCTCATCAAGATGCAAGGCTTAGCATATATCACTGCACGCTGACAGCTCTAATAAAAGAAAAAATAAAGCAAACAATTAGCCTTGGGGAAAAGATATAAACTAATGCACAATCCATGAATTCGCTACCCATTCATACCTGCTGTGATTCTAGCAGGGTTGATGAAAGACAACAGTAAGCGATTTTGAACCATTTTGACTTAATCGCCTTTAAAAAAAATCACCTGCTGTTGAGATTATTTAAAATATGATTTGTTCTTATGGACTGCATGCAGAATAGTCTTCTCTCTGACAGAAATTAAGTTTAATGATACAATTTCGTTCAACCTTCCTAAATACGCCTGGGATGATCAAAGCATCCTCCTTATCACCACAAAAGCACCCCTTGATGGGACATGGTTTCACAGATGCAGGTCCATCTGTAGCACACAGAACTCTGAGTAGCTTCCAAATCAAGTCAGTTTATGCAAAAATGAGAATTTACTGGGGAAGGTCACCGAGTATAGAAGAAGAAGGGGTCTGGCTGGTTGTCAGCAGTGACTGGAACCAGGAACTTCATCACCCCCCTAAATATGCTTTTTCTCCATCACCAAACAGTTGCCACATCAGTTTTATTCTCTCAGATGAGCTTTTAACATATTAGGGAGGAGAACCCACTGGTCCAGCTTGTGAATTGCTCCCACTCTTATACCCAACGAGTGATCTTTGGAGTACTACATCCGGGAGACAGACGGTCCATGCGCCCACGAAGAAACCTTAGAAAAGTGGCTTCTGGGTGTATGCAGTCACATAGCATTACCTGGACTGAGTCCAAGAGAAACAGTTACTACCTGTTCAGAGTTTGGAGCTATTCATATCTCAAACAAGATTAATGGAAAACCCAGTGAAAGAAAGGGGAAGAATTTACAACCAGACTTATCTCCCCAGTAAATCAAATGGGCTTAGTTTTGCTAGATTCCCTTTTAGGTCCACAGGCACCTGTGTTGGGATTGGGGGAGCTCATTCCTGAGGCTTTTTTTTTCTTCTTTCTAAGCAATTGAGACCTAGACATAGGGGCCAGGTGAAAATTATGTATTTGTTTATAACAGGTAAAGGCATATTGGAAGAAGTGGCTTGGGCTGGCTGCCCAAGGGGAGGCTCCGTATCACTTCCTCTCGAGTCTATATCATGGCACGTACATGAGAGTTGGGCCTGGTAGACCAAGCATTACCTAGTTAGCCGCATGGAAGGTCATGACTTGATAGATACCCTGGATGAGCAGGAGTCAAAGGGCAAAAAGGAGGGAGACTCCCAGGCTAACCTGTAGAAGCTAGGTACTGAGTACTGAGTCCTGAGCCAGCAGTCCTTAGCATGTAGGGAAGCAGGGTTAGAGGAAAGAATGAGCACCCCCGAAGAGAGCAAGCAGGACACATATGTGTGCTTGTACGCAGTGATCCTTCCCCTAGCTTGTTCATCATATACCTAGTTTTTTCTCCCTAGGAGAGAAAAAAAGAGATAAAGAGAATGCCTTAAAATGTCTCTCTGATACTCCTTCCTCCTGGGGAGTAGACAGAGTAAAAGCTCTCCCACAGGACCATGAGGACCAGGGACTAGAGTCCACACCGACAAAATATTCTTCATAACCACAATTGCACTATAGTTACAGTCTAACTTCATACTTGTTTCACTTGTTATGTTATAAACATTTTCTGTGTCGTTCACATTGCCTTCCAAATCATAATTATAACTGCATAAATGTCTCATCGCTTAGATAATTACTGCTTCACCAGATAATTTACCTTTATTAAATATTTAGGTGGTCTCTTATTTTCCATCCTGGATAATACTTAAATGGACATGTTTATGACTAGAGTCTATTTTCTCCTATTGGATGATTTCCTGAGGTTGAATTCTCAGAAGTAAGAATACTATGCCAAAGGCTACACATATCCAAACCCAAAATGTTTATTGCAATATACTTTGCCACCAGTGATATGGGCATGTGTCATTTTACTGCAACATTACAAACATCGTGGATAGTCAATAACATTTTTATTTTGAATTATTTAATGGCTATAAAAAGAACCTCATTAATGTTTTCTCTTTTATTTCTTTGATTGCTAGAGGGTTTAAATATTTTCCTGTATGCTTGTTTACTAATAGCACTTCCTTTTATAAATTGTTCCTCTCCATTGTCCACTTACCTATTGACTATCTTAATGGTTTTCTTGCATAAGCTTCTTAGATTTTACAGATGTTAACCCTTGTCATATTTTCTGATAACTTTTTCTCATCTGTTGTTGGCATTGCTATTTTAACCACTGTTAGGTGTATGTAGATGTTTAGCTCTTTTGGAGTGTACGTTATCCATTTTTCCCTTGTAACTTCTTCAACAGACCCAAAGCTAATAATGTTATTTAGCCTCTTGTCCTGATATCTTTGGGGGGATAGAGTGTATATATATATATATATATATATATATATATATATATATATATATACACACATATATATATATATATATATACACAGACAAATCACACTTCCAAAAAGGTTTCATGAGGATCAAAGCAACATCAAACTCAATCACAGTTTGTAAAAGAATTGGTTAAGCTTCAAGTTGATTTTTCCTTATTCATGCTGAAAAAGACTTTTTCTCTTTAAGCAACCAAATATGGATCACAGAGGGAAGTATTAACTTCTAACACTTTCCCAAAGAGCACAAACCTTCTGTTATTCCATTCACATAAAATACCAGTTGACAGATGGTATTTGCCAGAAAATAAGGAAGAAAAGCATTTGAACAGAGATTTAGAAACCGAAAATTCTTTCAAGAAAAGTACCTGTCTATTTAGTTGGCTATTTAAGAAATAATAAGGCTAGGGCCAGTGTAGGAAAATGGAAAGATATGGAGGAAAGGAATTTTGATCTGAAGCCTGGTTGAATTTTTAACTAGCTCTGTGGCTTTCATCAGCTATCTATCCTCTCTGAGCCTGAGTCTTTTCACAAATTTAATAAGGAGATTGGACTGGATAATGTATTAAATCCCATTTGGTGCTAGCATTCTATGATTCTTGACTCATTGATGCATTCAGTAAACATTTCTTGAGCCCAAAATAGGTGGCAAGCACTCTGCTAGTTTCTGGGATTAAATATCAAATAAGAAACAGTCCTTATCGGGGTGCTTGGGTGGTTCAGTCAGTTACACACCTGTCTTCCGCTCAGGTCATGATCTCTTGGCTCGTGAGTTCGAGTTCTGCAGCAGGCTCTGTGCTGACAGCTCAGAGCCTGGAGCCTGCTTCGGATTCAGTCTCCCTTTCCCTCTACCCCTCTGCCACGCATGTTCTGTCTCTCTGTCTCTCTCTGTCTCTCTCTCTCAAAAATAAATAAACATCAAAAAATTTTTTCAAAAAGGAACAGCCCTGATCTTCGTTGATCTTTAGTAGGGAAGAGAGACATAAGTAGAACAGTGGCATCCCATGTGGTCGATTCTTTCATGGTGGTAGAGAGCCAGAGCTAGGCACCAGGGACTACGGAATCACAGCAGTGGAGCACCCCCACCCCACGCCTTTCTTAGCACAAGCTGAGTTGTCAAGGGGAAGATTTCTGTGGGAGATGACACCAAACTGAACCCTAAGTATGAATAAGATTTAGCAAAAGGAGAGCAGAGGTGCGAGCCTGTGAGGCAGTCTGTGCAGAGGAATCAGTAGGAACAAAGGCTGAGAGGCATAAACCAGCAGGAAGCATGTGGAGAACTACAAATTTTTATGGGGAACTTAGAGTGGGAGGCACAGACACAAGTCTAGAGGATAAGGCTCGACTCCTGGAGGATCCTTTGTGTTAAGCCAAGGATCTTGAATTTCTTCTTTAAGAAATGGAGAGCCATCCCAAAATTTCAGGCATGAGAATACCATGGTCAAATTTGTATTCTAAAAGAGGCATGTGTGGTGAGTTGAAGGAATGTACAATAGGAGGCAGGACCAAGTAGTACATTGAAAAGCTAGTGTCACAATTTACGTGTGATCCTATGGGCTTAAATGAGGACTGTAAGGGTGGCTGAATATGGTTGTTCAGGTTGTTTACTGCACAAGGGTGCCTGGCTGAGGGGGAAAATGAGAGATGAAATCTAGTCTATGCTCTAGTCGCCATGTCTATGCCTTGGCAAGAGCCTTTATCCTTTAGAGAAAGAGGCACTGTGTTCTAATTCACAGAAAGAAGTCATAAGGACTAGCACTGACCCCCAGGGCAGTGGTCGCAGACATGGAAATAGATTATATTTAGGATGGATATAGACAGGACTTTTTAAAAATAACTGTTAGTATTTAATAACCCAACTATTTGGTATTTTGAAATATATCATATTGAAAAATAAAATGTATTGGGTGGGATTTATCATTCTCCCCATAAAATGTGCCTAAGTTCTGAAGTATAACAAAATTAAGTTAATTCATTTAAGAGAAACTACCAGACATGGCGCTTCATGGTCTTTTAGTGTATTCACTTTCTTTGATTTTCACCCAAACCTTCTAATGAAGACAGAGCAAATGGCCTTCCTTATTCCTTTTTTGTAATTGAATAAACCTAGGATCAGAAAAGCTAGGAAACTTGGCTGTGGTCATGCACATAGACTCAGATATGACATGAGAACCCAGCTCCCAGGGTCCAAGGCCAGTACTAAAACTTCATACCAACTACTCAACTAGTCTGAGAGATACCACAGCTGAAAATTCCTATAGCAACTTTCAGGAATCATCATGTAGAAACCATACTGATAAGTAGAGTTCATTAGTTAAGACAGTTTCTTTCACCAGAAAACAAATCTTAAGTGTCAATCCTATTAGACTGATGAAGCTGACTGACTTGGAGGAGACACCATTTCTCTGGCATTCATTCCAGCATCTTCTCCTTTGGCTCCTGTATTAATTGTTTAGTGTGGCATAAACAAAGTCCTCCAAACCTTAGTGACTTGAAACAACAAATATTCATGTGCTATTGCTCATGGTTTCTTTGGGTCAAGAATTTAGAAAGGGCACAAGGGGAATAACTTATCTCTTCTCTGCAAGGCCTGGGGCCCCAGCTGGAGGACAGGAAAACCGCTGGCTAGTGCCTGATGCTGACTGCAAGTCGGTGGTCAAGCTGCTGTGGCCCACCGAACACAACCAGGTAGCCCGAGCTTCCTCGCAACATGGTGGTTGAACCCCAGAAGAGATACAGACAGGCAGACAGACAGAGGCAGAGAGAGACAGATAGACAGGGAGAAGGATAGAGGAGAGATCAAGAGTAAAAAATTATATCGTTTTTATAATCTAGCCAAGGAAGTCATGATGATGATACCATCACTTCTGCCATCGTCTGTGGGTCATGACAGTCACAAGCCCCCACCCACATTCAAGAGAAGGAAACCTGTTAGTGGGAAGAGTGTTAGTCACATTGTAAGAAGATTATGCGGAATGGGATGAATATATTGATGCTGGAATATCTTGGAGAATACAATCTGCTACCATCTTCATGCTATTTCTCCTTTGATCTTTCCTTTGTGTTCTAAGGACTGAGTAGCTAACATACATGAGCCAAAGTCTTCAGCAGGCATCATGGATTATATCAAGACATGACTTGGGTCACTGATGTTCCAAAGTGAAGTCTTGATTTCCAGAATTTGCTGCAACAATGTCAATTCCACTAGTAAAACAGGCTGTGCAAATCCACATGCCTCCTTCCATTTTCCAAAAACCCAAACTAAGACCATGCCAAAGCCTACGAGACACCAAAGTGTAATATGCAAGTGTCACTTTGCTCTGTCCTGAAACAATATGTGAGAATGGCCTTGGGGCCTAAGCAGACTTGTAGTTATGACTGAATCAGTGGACTTTTATCTGCTTCATGACCCAGACTCCTGAGCCTTGCCTGGATACCTTAAGCATGGTGAGTGACAAGAGAGTCTGAGAAGAGTGGATAGGTAAGAAGCATGGTGCAACCCTTCTTACCACTGAAAAAAAAAAACAGTTCCTGGCCCGTTGTCTTCATGTAAGTGTCTTCCTTGTTACAAAAGCAAGACAAAATTTAACAGGTGCACATAGCTGGATAGCCAAAAGGTTGTAAGAGTCTCTTTCACCTTCTAAGTTGAGAGCTCTGTAACACAAGGGTTATAACCCATCTGGATGATGATGATGTTAATAATAGTAAAAATACCTCATATTTACACACATGGTCTAATTCATCTTAATCTTCACAGGATCTGGCACAAGCCATAGCATTTAGTAGGGGTGTTAGTTAGGGTTCTCTAGATAAGCAGAACCAACAGGAGATTTTATGTATTGTATGGTTTTATGTGTATGTATATGTGTGTGTATATATATACATACAAGATATTTATTATAAATATATGTTTCTATAAATATATATAAAGAGACTTATTATAAGAAATTGCCTAGCCCAATCATGGAAGCTGACAACTCCAAAGATACAGTCAGCAAGCAATGATGCAGTTTCTGTCCAAGTCGGAAAGCCCAAGAAGCAGGAGAGTTGATGGTGTAAGTTCCAGTCCAAAAACCTATGGCTCAAGACCCAGGAAGAATTAATGTTTCAGTTCAAGTCCAAAGGCAGAAAAAGGCTGATGTCCTAGCTCTGCAGTAAGGCAGGAGGAGCTCCCTTTTACTCATGAGAAGGTCCGGTGGTTTTGCTCTATTCAGGCGTTCAACTAATTAAATAAGGCCCACCCACATTATGGAGGGCAATCTGCCTTACCCATTCAAAGGTTAATCTCATCCATAAATACCCTTACAGACACCCAGAATAATGTTTGACTAAATGTCTTGGCATCCTGTGTCCCACTCAGGTCGACACATAAGAATAACTATTGCAATAGGTGTACCACAGATAATTATGAAATTCATGGATTCAACAAGCAGTCCTCAATATCTACTATGTGCCCATCTCTACACTAGCTGAAAGCTGGAAGACATGGTTCCTGCCCTTATGGGTCTCACAATTTAATGGGAAAGGCAAACAAGTCTACAGAATAGTGGACTATGATGTAGGCTTTGGTAGGGGTAAGCCCAGAGGGCTCTGGAAGGACAAAGAATGTGAGCTCCTATCCCAAACTCTGTGGTGAGGGGAGAATAAAGAAAGTTGTCACAGAGGAGGTAACGTATCATAATCCTGTGGTAGAAGTTAGTAAACCAAAAAGAACAGGAGCAAGGGGGAGAAAATAGCATTCCTGGTAGCCAGAAAAGGAAGTACAAAGTCTAATAATAAGGTGCATTTTGGTAGCTATATTAGTGAGGATCGTGAGGATTCTCCAGAAAAATTCTCCAGAATTAATAGGGTGCAGGGGAAAAGAGAGAATGAGAGAGAGAAAGAGAGAGAGAGAGAGAGAGAGAGAGAGAGCGCGATTTTAAGGGACTGGTTCATGCAGTTGTCAAGGTTGTCAAGTCCAAATCTTCAGGGTACACCAGTAAACTGGAGACCCAGGAAAGAGTTGGTGTTGAAGTTCAAGTCCTAGGGCCATCTGCTGGCACAATTTCTTCTTGCTCAGGGGATGTCAGTCTCTTCTCTTAAGGTCCACCTATGCTAATTGAGGGTAATCTGCTCTACTCAAAGTCTGCTGATAGAAATTTTAATCTCATGTAGAAATACCTTCACAGAAAAACAGAATGTTTGCCCAAATACCCGCATACCATAGCCTAGCCATGCCAACACATAAAATTAATCATCACAGTTGCTGAACATGGTTGACCGTGCCTAGATAGCAGAACTCATGCGGACAGAGAGGTTTTGTACGATTCGAGACTACAAAGGCAAATGGAATCCAAATCCCCAAAGATCTTATAAGTCAAGCAAAATCCTGAAGAGTTTAATATGAAAGCAATAAAGAGCTATGGAAGGACCAGTTTTTCATTTTAGAATAATTCTTCTGACTGCAGGGTGGAAACTTAATTGGGAAGGACAGAGTATGGACAAGTAGCAACATGAAGACCAGAGAAGAGAAAATCACTGTGGTTCAAGCAAGAGAAGGTGGTAGCCTGGATTGGGAAGTGATATTGAAGAAGGAGACAGGTGGTTGTAATCCAGAGATCATTTGGAGGTAGAAGTCCCAAGAACTGGTCATGTATTTGATGGGTTCAGGAGGGAGAAGGAGCCTAGAATGACCCCCCAGTTTGCTGGCTGGGGCCTTGGATGGATAGAGATTTCGTGGGAGGAATCCAGGGGGAGGAGGAAGTTTCAGGGAAATGATGAAGGATTCACCTTGTACATGCTGACTTTGAGATCTTACGAGATGCTAGCTGGAGTGGCAATGCAGTAGACAGGTGTATAACTCTATCCCATCTAAAACAGTGAAAGAGTTTTGGGGCACCTGGGTGGCTCAGTTGGTTGGGCATCCGACTTCAGCTCAGGTCATGATCTCACAGTCCATAGGTTCGAGCCCCACATCAGGCTCTGTGCTGACAGCTCAGAGTCTGAAGCCTGCTTCAGATTCTGTGTCTCCCTCTCTGTCTGCACCTCCTCTGCTCATGTTCTCTCAAAAATAAATAAGCATTAAAGAAAATTTTAAACATAAACAAAACAGTGAAAGGATTTTTACTCTAGCATGATTCATCTGCCTTTTTCTTCCCTCATCAGGAAAGTAAACTTGTTGTGAAATCCTCCTAATGTTTCTATGATCTAATGATTGTCTGCTCTTCTCTCTGGATTCACTATGGATGTGATCTAGAATGACAGCACAGAGCTGTACACACTAGTAACAATAACAACAATTTCCTGAATCTCCTTGAAATTTTTAGATTAACAGAATATGGGGGCACCTGTCGGGCTCAGTTGGCGAAATATGGGACTCGATCTCAGGGTTGCGAGTTCGAGCCCCACGTTGGTGGTAGACATTATGTAAAACCAAAATCTTAAAAAACAAATAAGTAATAGAATAGAATAACAGGATATAGATTTTTTGCACTAGATTCCAAACCATTCCCATTGTCTCTAGAGTCCTGGCAAACTTTTTGACTTAGGTGATGTCAAGTGGGCTCCCACATTTTATCCGTACAGAAGCCAGTGGGCCCTTTTTAAATGTAAATAAATGTTAAAAAAAAAAAACCCTCCCATGGGTCCCCGTTTCATTCTGAGTAAAAGCTAAAGCCCTAATAATGACCCAGAAGTGACACAGGCTCTGCCCCGAGCTAGTTCTCCAATCTTGTTCCATTCTGCCCCCCCCTTCTGCTCTAGCCTCAGTGGTCTCCTTGCTGCTTCACAAATGTGCCAGGTACACTTCTATCTTGGGGTCTTTCCTTCAGCCTGGAATGCCCTTCTGCGAAACAGCATCCAAAATGCTTTCAATCTGTATGCCAATGTCACCTCCTCCAAGAGGACCTCCCTGATCGCCCTAAACAAATCTCACCTAAGTGTGTCAAATTAAAGACCTCTCCCTCTCCATCACCCTACAAGCAAGCAGATTCAGTCATTTCTCTCTGAAAGGAGAGAGCCTTGGCAGAAACAAATGTTATTAACAGAAGGTCTTCTGGGACACAGCAGTCTGGCGGGATGGGAATAGGGCTAACCAGTAGAAGGAGGATAAAGTCAGCCTTCTTTGGGGCAGAGGTGGCCTGGGCCTGCCTAGACCTCATTCCCACTTCTAATAGCTTTGCCTGCCTTTTCTAGCACTTCACTGAGCTTCCCTAACATTGGCTTCTCCTGTTGGAATGGCAGGTGCCCAGTTCTGCGTCCAGCTCCGGGTTCTCTGTGCTGATTATGTACCTTGAGGACAAAGAAGCCCTAGCCTAGTTATCTGAGCAGAGGGTGGTGTCCTAGAGGAAGTCAGGACCACGGGACCTCCAGTTCATCTTTTTTCTCCCGGAGGCCTGGAGCCTTATCATCTCTTTCCTCTGCACTGCCGTAATCATGTTTTCATCCATTTGTAGTTCTTCTTCAAACAGAGTAGGGCACAAGCTATCCTTCGAGAGAGGTGCCTAAACTCTCCCTGGAATGATGAATGGTTGTCCCGGCTCAGAAGCCATTTAGGGGTTGTAGCAGGAGAGGGTACCATCTCTGGTCTAGCTCTGCCACTCACCATCTCAGGAGGCTAGGTCTTATTTCCCATTGGAGCCTCTGAAAATAAATGTTCTACTCTCGATTCCTAGAGAATACGGTTCTATTCTTTAGCTGACATTTATGTTTCCTGCCAACAACTCATTAGATATGCTAGAGAAAGAAAAACGGGGGGGGGGGTGGTGAGGTGGGAGGTTGGGGGCTGAGTGGAATGGGCCAAAAGGACGGGGTATCTTGGAACATTTCATTAGCATTAGCCTCTCTTCTCATCATGTATCCTCTCCCACTGGACCCCTGACCCCAGTGTGATCCCTGCGACATCAGTCTAACAAACACACCATTATACTCGGGGAGCTTTTTACAGTTGTTTGAACGCATTAGGAGTTGGCTCAGCAGCTTGGCTATTACATTCAACAGAGACTATTCAAATTATAAATAATGCTTCATCCCTAGCACTTTCCATTTTAATTTCTCACGCATGTACAGTATCTCTGCTTGCCTGAATGACAGCTCGCTATCAGTGAGCAAACACAGGTAGAGGAAGAAAATATCCAGAAGAGAAAATGCAACTTGCCGAGAAGTTCAACACACATGCCTCCATGCAGAGTCTGATCTTGGAAAAGAGAATGCTTTTGGTTAGAGTTGGAAGTCTAGGACAATGTGCCTCAAAGAAATGCAGATTCCAAATCCTGCAGCTAGTTTGTTTCTCCAAACTAGTTAGCTACGTTATACCTCTACGGTTTTCCCAGGGGACCCTCTGCACCTTTAGTGGCCTCCCTTTTCTGGTCTACCTAGCAAACATCTATTTTTCTTTCAAGACTCAAGTCCTACCTCCTCTGGATAACCCTCCAGTAATATTCAAAGACCATTTTTATTTTCATGCACCTGTCATATTTTAAAACTTATTTTGAAATACTTCTATATTTACAGAAGAGCTGCAAAGATAGTGGTGTTCATAAACCCTTCACTCAGCTTCCTCTAATGTTGACATCTTCCAAAGTCACTGTGCATTCATCAACACTAAGGAGTTTACATGGTTATGATACTACTAACTCGACTATACAGCTTATTCATGTTTCACCAGTTTTTCCACCCATGTTCTTTTTTTTGTTCGAAGATCTAATCCAAGATCCCACGTTACATTTAGCTGTCCAGTTTGCTTAGCTTCCTCCAATCTACGACGGTTCCTTGTTTTTCATGACCTTGACACTTCTGAAGAGTAGTGGTCAGGTATTTTTCACAATGTCATGTTTCTCCACTGTAAAGTTATTATCTTTCCCTTTTCATATTATATTCATTAGAAGTAAGTCACTAAGTCCAGTCCACACTCAATAGGAATGAAGTTACTCTTCCTGGAGGTAGGAGCATCAAATAATTTGTGGACATGTGTTAAAACCACCACACTAATGGGTGCCTGGCTGGCTCAGTTGGCAGAGCATACAACTCATGATCCTAGGGTCCTGAGTTCAAGCCCCAAGTTGAGTGTGGAGCTTACTTTAAAAAACCCACCACAGTAACTAATAGACATCTGGGGGGATACTTTGAGGCTATGCAGATACCTTGTTTCACCTATTAATTAACTTTAGCATCTGGCATATCTTGCCTGCAACACGTATCACTAGAATGTCTTAATAGAGATTTACATTTCTCTCATTCCTTCTATATATTTATTTTTTAATGTTTATTTATTTTTGAGAGAGACAGACAGACAGAGTGTAGGTGTGGGAAGGGCAGAGAGAGAGGGAGACACAGAATCTGAAGCAGGCTCCAGGCTCTGAGCTGTCAGCATAAAGCCCAACATGGGGCTTGAACCCTTATGAGCTGTGAGATCATGACCTGAGCTGAAGTTGGACACTTAACTGACTGAAACACCCAGGCTCCCCAGCTTCCATATATTTAATTGGAATTCTTCTGTAAGGAAGTTTTGTCCCTTCTCCCCATTTATTTATTCAATCGTGTGGATTTGTGGCTATTTGGATTGTACCCGGGGTTATAATCCAATACTACTGCAATTTATTTTGTTGCTTAAATCTTCATGTGTTAGACATAGGAGCTATTGTAGTTTGGTTTTTGCTTTATTTTAACATTACCCATATCATTTTTATTACATTTGCCTGGGTATGTGTCCACCTCTTCCAATTAGCTTGTAAGTCCTTGGAGCCAAAAGTATTGTCTTATTTATCTTTGTGTCCCTAGTGGTGAATACAGTGCCAGGTATGTAGTAGGTCCTTGATCAAAGCCTGTTCAGTGAACTAGAAGAGCAGTGAGATGGGAGTGGAAGATTATCTAACTAATGAAAGAATCTATCATTTCAATCCCACATAAGCCCATATGAAACCATAGGAAACTTGGATCCAGAGTTGTCTGTAAAGAGTCTGTCAGTTTTAATTGGCCATCATCTAACGTAGTCGTTGACCAATATTGTGAACAGAAGTGCTTTTGTTGAATGGGTGAGCAGAGACTGAATGTCTGAAGTAGTACAAGTGCTTTCACAATCATGGCTTTCCAGGGCAGATATGTGCTTTGCGAATGGCCTTTGGAAGGAGTCTGTATAGTTTCATGTATAGTAGTATAATTGTATGGTTGTATATTCATGTATGGTTGTATAGTTCACATATAGCATCCATGAACACGGGCATTTGTCACTGGCGCCCCAGACAGGATTGAGAGAGTGATATAGATTTTAAAGTAAGGTTATTCAGCCTTCCTTTAGGTTGGCCAGGCAACCTAACACTTTGAGGTTAATATCCCGTACATCTCAACAACTCAGTGTTTCTGACCTTAATTTTTGGTTTACATTATTCTGGGAGGAAAAAAACCAGCGAGTGGCAGAATTTTAGAAAATCTCTGATTCTCATCCATTTTTGTCTTTGGTGAGGACCATTGACCCAGACTTCCTGACAGAAAGCTTAAAGCTCCTAAAGGCAAAGCTGTATGAAACCAGGCCAGGGTGTTCTTGGTCCCTGCCCAGGTATTAAAGAGCTAAAAAAACTGAACGTAGGCCAACCCTTAGTTACTCTAATCTTTCAGCATCCAGAAGTGGAAGATAACCAATGATCTTTCGGGCAATGGGAAAACCTTTTGATAACAGTAGCAGACTATGGAGTCGGTCAGAATTGAACTGGAATCTTAAGTAACCTCTTGCTTGTTGTATAATCTTGAAGAAATCACTTACCCCTCAAAGCCACAGTTTCTTTGTATATAAAATGGTGATGGCAATAGTGCCAACCTGAGAGGGGGTTACAACGAGATCATGACTATAAAGCTCCTAATGGAGTGCTTGACTCACAGTAGGTGTTCAAGGATGACACCGGTCATGAATGTGTCCCAGAGGCTCCACACATATTCTCCCAGTGTTTCCCGTTAGGATTTCGAGTCCTTATCAAATCTGCAATAAATACCTGGTGCTGCTCTACTCCATCCCAAGTGTAGAAGCAATTAGCAAGCCTTCCTTCATACACACAATCCCCAAAACCCCCTGGCCTGCAACTTTTCTTTCTACTCTAGGACCATGTTTATAATTCTCCACAAAATGGCTCCAAAAAATCACCAAATTGTTACCAGCTGCAGAAGCCTCCAAAATCAACCTCCTGCTTGTGTTTATTTCCCTCTCTCCAGACTATCCTGTGGCTCTTTTGACAGTACACCGTGTCCCCACAACTTGTTCTAGTACAATGGGATGAAGTCTCTTGTGTTTGTCCTTAGGTAGCCATGTCGCTTCCTGATCAAGTGTTATAAGTTTGTGGGTGTTTTTCTCAGTAAAAGGAGGGATGGAGGTAAAATGCACTCCTCACCATCCAGAGTCCCAAGAAGAGAAATCCCCCCACGGGAATTTATCATCACCTGGAAGGATGATTAGAATGCGATGGTTAACACATGAAACGATGCTCAACGTCACTCATCATCAGGGAAACACAAATCCAAACCACACTGAGACACCACCTCACACCGGTCAGAGTGGCTAAAATGGACAACTCAGGAGACTATAGATGCTGGTGAGGATGTGGAGAGATGGGCACCCTCCTACACTGTTGGTGGGAACGTAAACTGGTGCAGCCGCTCTGGAAAACAGGGTGGGGGTTCCTCAGAAAACTATCCATAGAACTCCCTTATGACCCAGCAATAGCACTGCTAGGGATTAATCCAAGTGATACAGGAGTGCTGATGCATAGGGGCACATGTACCCCAATATTCATAGCAGCACATTTGACAATAGCCAAATCATGGAAAGAGCCTAAATGTCCATCATCTGATGAATGGATCAAGAAGATGTGGTTTATATATACAATGGAGTACTAGATGGCAATGAGAAAGAATGAAATCTGGCCATTTGTAGGAAAGTGGATGGACCTAGAGGGTGTCATGCTAAATGAAATAAGTCAGGCAGAGAAGGACAGATACCACATGTTTTCACTCATATGTGGAACAGGAGAAATTCAACAGAGGACCCTGGGGGAGAGAAGAGGAAAAATAGTTAAGGAGAGGGAGAGGTAAATCATGAGAGACTTTTAAATCCTGAGGACAAACTGAGGATTGGTGGGGGTAGGGGAGAGGGGCAAGGGGGTGATGGGCATGGAGGAGGGCACTTGTTGGGATGAGCACCGGGTGTTGTATGGAAACCAACTTGATAAGTCCGTTTTATACCCCCCCCCAAAATGCAATGATTAGTCTGGATTTTTTGCTGACTTGTGAGTAGCATGCATCTAAAATCACAGAGCTCTAGCATGCATTTCAGCTTCTTCTATACCCAGCCCTCTGCCCAGTCAGGCAGATGCAGAAGAATCTTCAGGAACAAGCCTTTAGGTCAGACTCTGGCTAGCACAGCATTGAAGATCCCATAAGCTGATGATAAATAATAAAAACATATCATAAGCACCTATAAAACTTATATGGCCTGACCTCATGCCGTGCAAGATATAACTCCTATAATCAGGACCTAATTAGCCATTTTTAGAACACAGGTTCCCTGCCATCAATCCTGCCTCCACGACTGTGGTTTGATTTGCAGGGCTGAGAAGAAAGTTGGTAAATGGCAGGATATCTGTCTCTAAATATCAGAGGAGAAACCATAAAAGGAAGAGCTGGAAATTATTCAGTGTGGTCAGTGGGGCAAGAAAGAGATTACAGAGCTTAAATTGTGTTTTTCCAAGCGTCAGCCTGGCTCCATCATTAATGAAAACAGCATGTAACAAAAGGTGAAACGGAGGGCATTCTCGAGGCTCATCATTAAAATAATTGCACCACCTTATATTTGGAAGGCAAGTTAGTCCTGGATAGAAGGCTACAAGCTGCCTTGTAAGATGAGTCTCCAGAATTGGGGGTCAAGGTCAGGCAGTGTCACTCTGATTGGGATAATAAGAATTGAAAATGAAATAGATGGGGTTAGCCATCTGTGGAAATCTTTTGAGAAGCAACCAACCCTAAGAGATGAGTTGAAAATGTGTTGCTAATGAAATGAAAGCAAGTCCCTAAAATTTCCTCAGGAAGATGCCAATCAAAATGTCACGCATTTAGGATCAGAATTGGTCATTAGACTGGAAGTCTGTAAGAGCTGGAATTCTACACTTACTTGCTGAGTGACCTTGGGCAAGCTCTGTGACCTCTTTGAGACTCACTTTCTTCATTTGCAACATAGTAAAGGCCAAACCTACCAGATAGAAGTGCTGTGTTATAGGAAAACACTCATTTGAAAATGCTTTGTAAATTATCAGGGACCTAAAATACTCATTGGAGGAGGAGGAGGAGAATGAAGAGGGTGACAAAATGGTGAACGGGCGTGGGCAAGGGAAAAGAAGAACTATGATGTATGTTCCTTTTCACCAATTGTGACCCAGCTTCCCTGCCTGATTCAGGAATATCTTAGGACACTTCTGTCCCCTGCCTATCTCCTTTAAGCCCTCTTGGCCGCAATTACCAGTGATTTGTTGTCCAAAGTCCCCACTCATTTCAGTCATTCTTTCCCCCTAGAGACAAGTATCTTCCCTTATTATGCCAAGGCCTCCCCTCTTCTACTTTCTTTCTCCCCTTTCCTCTGTTTCTTTTTCCCACTATTTTCCTTTTGCTTATCACTCCCCTAAAATACATATGCTGGTAAAATAAGTCAAGTCAAAAGTATGTGCCTTTGGTTAGGTCAGTAACCTTAACTTTTGCTTTGAAGTCCCCTCAGCCCCTGGTGGGGTAGAGACCCTTCTAACTCCTTTATTTTGTTTGGGGCTGAAGGAGCTACAGTCCCAAGGGATCACCAAGTCTCTCTACAATGTGATATTTGATCATGTGATTTTGCAATTGATTTCAGGTGTACACAAGTCTTCTTTTTTTTATTTATAGTTTACTGTCAAGTTGGTTTCCATATGACACCCAGTGCTCTTCCCCACAAGTGCCCTTCTCCATGACCATCACCCCCCTTCCCCTTACCCCCTCCCTCTTCAGCCCTCAGTTTGTTCTCAGTATTCAACAGTCTCTCATAATTTGCCTCCTTCCCCCTCCCTAACTCTTTTTCCCCCCTTCCCCTCCCCATGGTCCTCTGTCAGGATTCTCCTGTTAGACCTATGAGTAAAACATGGTATCTGTCCTTCTCTGCCTGACTTATTTCGCTTAGCATAACACCCTTGAGTTCCATCCATGTTGCCATAAATGGCCAGATTTCATTCTTTCTCATTGCCATGTAGTATTCCATTGTATAGATAAACCACATCTTCTTGATGTACGCACATCTTCAACTCATGCTTACGTCCCGAGCAGGTCTTTTGTAAGTCCTGCTCTAGAACTGTTGACATGTCCACATTGTCAATACACCCAGAATTCCCTTTGACTGTTTTGGAAAACTCTTGAGACAGGGTTCTGCACTGGAAAGAGCATGCCAGCAAGAAATCAAGGGAACTGGGTTCAAGTTCTCAGGACACCATTAACTAGCTTTGTGACCTTGGGCAAATCATGTTATCTGTTGGACCTGTTTCCTCATCTGTAACATCCACAGGGTCACTGCTTTTCTGCCTGTGTCACAGAGCTATTGCAAGGATCTTACAGCATCTTACATGCGTGCCTCTCATGTATGTGTTACACTGTGCTTTAATTTTTGTTTTTATTTATCTGTGTCCTCCACGGGAGTACCAGTTTCCTGAGGGCAGGACCCCATCCTATCCCCATAACATGGCAGAAGGCAAGGCACATGGTAGGCTCTCAATGATATTTGTTGAAAGAATGAGCACATGAGTGAATAAGGTAATGACTGTGAAAGTGCTCTGTAAATATAAAAATGCCTTCGGGGTGCCTGGGTGGCTCAGTCAGTTAAGCATTTGAGTCTTGATTTCAGCTCAGGTCATGATCTTATGGTTCATGGGGTCGAGTCCCATGTCAGTGTCGAGCCCACAGTGTGGAGCCTGCTTGGGATTTCTTTTCTCTCCATCTCTGTTCCCATTCCTTGAAATAAATAAATAAATAAATAACATCCCAAATGATGTCATAATATTTTGGTGAGGCACATATCCTAGTCATTGGCATACCCATTTTATTTTATTTTTTATAATAGTTTATTGTCAAGTTGGTTTCCATATAACACGCAGTGCTTCTCCCCACAAGTGCCCCCCTCCATGACCATCACCCCCTTCCCCCTCTCCCCCACCCCCTTCAGTCTTCGGTTCGTTTTCGGTATTCAATAGTCTCTCATGATCTGTGTCCCTCACTCTCTCCAACTCTCTTTCCCCCTTCCCCTCCCTATGGTCCTCTGTTAGGTTTCTCCTGTTAGACCTATGAGTGCAAACATAGGGTATCTGTCCTTCTCTGCCTGACTTATTTCGCTTAGCATGACACCCTCAAGGTCCATCCACTTTCCTACATATGGCCAGATTTCATTCTTCCTCATTGCCATCTAATACTCCATTGTATATATATATACCACATCTTCTTGATCCATTCATCAGGCGATGCACATTTAGGCTCTTTCCATGATTTGGCTATTGTAGAAAGTGCCGACCCATTTTAAAGATGGATAAATTTACTCAGAGGGATAAAGGCCAAGGTGATTCAGTGAGTTGGTTAAGGAAGAAGAGCCCCGACCTCTTGACACCTTGTGCAGCTCATTTTGCACTGTAGCGCACTGTCTAATTTTGCTAACAGTATTATTCCTATTGGTTGGAGTTTTCAGGTATCTTACCCTGGGCCATGTGGGATAAGGTGACAATATTGCCCAATTGTCCCTGGGCCTTTCAGAGACGCTACAGAGTGTAAAAGTGCCTGGTTATATGTACATCCCATTCACTATGATTGTAAAGGAACCCATTAGGCCAGGAAAGTCAGTGCAAAAGGACACAGCTTTTGAGCAGAGCAGTAAGAAACTGGTACCAAATAACTAAGGTTAAAAATATTTTGGGGCGCCTGGGTGGCTCAGTCGGTTGAGCGTCTGACTCAGGTCATGATCTCACAGCTCAGAGCCTGGAGCCTATTTCCAGTTCTGTGTGTCCCTCTCTCTCTGCCCCTCCACTGCTCATGCTCTGTCTCTCAAAAAATAAATAAATGTTTAAAAAAAATTGCAGGAGTGAAAATTTGCAGATAATCAGACAATTGACAGGAAGCCAGCCTCTTGTAAAGCTTTTTAAACAATTTTTTCTTTTTTTACTCAGGAAACCAAGTAACGTGCCTTTATTTTAATAAGAAACTGTTACCCTAGGATTTTTTTTAACAGCTAGAATGGATGCTAAAGGAGCAGCAATCACCTTTATGAAACAAGTGTAAGACAGCTTTCAGGAGCCCTGCAATTGCAATGTGGTGTCTCAATCAATTACATTGAAATAGCAGCAGCTGCGGAGGCGTCGTTACCATAGCAACACAATAAGCATCGCTTATAGAAGTGGACAACAGGACCTAAGCACCCCACGCACTTCTATGTGAAGATGGTTCAGAGCATAATTATGCCAACTCATGCCACACATAAATACGCATTTTAATACGCAGCACAATCCCCAGAATCTTCCCTAAAGTTCCCTTTGGCGCCTGTATTACAGCAAATATACTGAGTAGCTCCATGCGGTCCAAGAAAATCTGTGTTGGATTCGGTTCCATACTTGAACAGATCATCCTTTCTGCTACACTGTCATCCTCCTGTCCCTCACCTCCGCTCATCTGGGCTCTCACCATAACCCCTGAGGTGACCCCACCCCACCCCAGCTCTATTTTTGGATCACCTACAGACAGCTCTTCCTTTCCCACTGTTCCCTGAGTGAGTGATCTTTCTCAAGTTCAAATACGTGATCCTATTGCTATCCTATGAATACCTTTTTCGGTGGTTCCCCGTAGCCTCCGCTGTGTTTCCAAATACGTGTTCTGGGGTTCCGTTGCTAAATAAGCTTGAGAAGTACTTCTTAAAATATTCTTGCTTTGGGGCATTCACCATGCATTCTGGTGTATTGAGAGCTCTGAGAAGAGTACTGAAGGAGGGGGTGCCTGGGTGGCTCAGTCGGTTGAGCATCTGACTTTGGCTCAGGTCATGATCTCACAGTTCATGAGTTCGAGCCTTGCATCTGGCTCTATGCTGTCAGTGCAGAGCCCGCTTCACTTCAGATTCTCTGCGCCCCCCGCCCCTCCCCAACTCTCTCTCTCCCTCTCTCAACAAACATAAATAAAACATTAAAAAAAGAGTATTGAACGGAACCTGATTTGCCTAAGCCCAGTGCTTCCGTACTTAGTTGACCTCACAGCCTTTCTCCATATTACCTTTATCAACATGTCTAGAGCATTGATATACCAATTTATCAGTCTCCTTTAGCATCAGAGCCATGTGCCACTTTCCAAAAAAAAATGGTTGGGTAAGATGTCAGTAGCCGATTCATTTCTTAGACCCGTGTTCTTTTTCAGTTACAAGTTTCTTTAAGAAAACCTTAAATTCTTATAGTTTTTAGTTGGTGTACTTGAAATTTTATTAATGAATAAACTTCATTTTATAGAGAAGTTTTAGATTCACAGCAACATTACATGATAAATATAGATTTTTCCCACATACTCTTGCCTCCACACATGTACAACCTCCTTCCTTCCTATGACATCTTGCCCCTGATGAGCCTACATGGACACGTCATTATCACCCCAAGTCTGCGGTTTACATAGAGCTCACTCTTGAGTATACCTGAAATTTTCACTACGAATTAAAGTCCCTTTTCAGTTTCCAACCTCTCGTGGGATCGTTCTTTTATTTAAAATAGGAGCACCAAGCAATCTATTCTAAGAATCAGGTGTTCAAGACTCAGTGAAGGTCTTTGATGAAGAATTTGACTGTACCATGAACTTCTTCATACATCAGCACCTTAGGGAATCAGTTGATTTCATTAGCAACACTTCCCACAGAGCTGAAGCTTAATCCTTTGCTACCAGCAAGAGCGTGACACCAAGAACAGTACACAAACAGAAGAGATGTGTGCTGAGAAGTGGAGGAATGGCATTTGCTATGGACTGAATTGGGCTCCCCGCAAATTCATTTGTTGAAGCACTAACCCTCCATGTGACTATACTGGAGATAGGGTCTTTAAGGAGGTGATTAAGGTTAATGAGGTCATAAGGATGGAGCCCTATTTCAATGGAACTGGCACCCCAACAATAGAGGAAGAGTCACTGGCACATTCTCCTACAGGAAGACATTCCTCACCAGAACCCAACGATGCTGGCATCACGATCTCAAATGTCCAGCCTCCAGAAACTGTGGGAAATACATTTCTGTCAGTTAAGTCACCCAGTCTATGATTTTTTACGGCAGCCTGAACAGACCAATACAACATCCACACAGAGACAATAGCAGACACAAAGGTAAAGCATCCTAAGGAAAGAGTTTGCAAAGAGTAGTGGGTGATGAGGCCAGACTGGGAAAACCCTTTATGCCATTCTAAGGGGGTTCAAAAACCTATGGAATTCAGTCCAGTGTGTGTTTTTTTTCAGCAGTAGTTAAGGAATTTTAGGAAAAATTTATAAGAAAAACCAGTCAGGAGATGGGGCTGAAACTAGTGAAAGCTCCAGGAATTGATTCTTCTTTTTAAGTTCTTATTTTAATTCCAGTTAGTTAACATACATTGTTATATTAGCTTCAGATGTACAATATAGTGATCGAACCCTTCCACACATCACCCGGTGCTCATCACAACAAATGTTCTCCTTAATCTCCATCACCTGTTTCACCCATTCCCCCACCCCACTCCCCTCTGGTAACCACTGGTTTGTTCTCTATAGTCAAGAGTCTGTTTCTTGGTTTCTTGCTCCTCTCTCTCCTCTCTCTCTCTCCTTTACTCATTTGTTTTGTTTCTTAAATGACACAAGAGTGAAATCTTGCAGTATTTGTCTTTCTCTGACTGACTTATTTTGCTTAGCATAGTACTCTCTAGCTCCATCCATGACATTGCAAACGGCAAGATTTCATTCTTTTTTATGGCCGAGTAATATTCCACTGAATATATATATTATGTTTCTTTATCCATTCATCAACTGATGGACATTTGGGCTGCTTTCATAGCTTGGTTATTGTAAATAATGCTGACATAAACATCGGGGTGTATGTATCCCTTTGAATTAGTGTTTTTGTCTTCTTTGGGTAAATACCCAGAATACCCAGTAGTGTGATTGCTTGGTCATAAGGTAGTTCTATTTTTAACTTTTTGAGGACCCTCCCTATTGTTTTCCAAAGTGGCTGCACCAGTTTTCATTCCCAACAAAAGTTCACAAGTGCCCCTTTTTCTCCATATCCTCACCAACACTTGTTCAGGAAGTGATTCTTTTAAAAAAAAATCTGCAAGATTGATAAAGAATGATCTGGTTTTCAGGAGTGGAATCTTCAGGGCCCACATCATCCCTAAACTGAATCATCATGATAGCTTCTTAATTGTTCTCCCCACATCCAGTCTTTTCCCTCCTACGTCCGACAACCCATTTTGTTCTATTGCAGCCAGTGCTGTAAATCAAAGGTTCTCAAGACTGAGTAAGCATCAGAACTGCCTAGAGGGCTGGTTAGAACACCAACTGCTGGGCCCACTCCCACAGGCTCTGTGTCAGCAGGTTTGGGGTCAGGCCTGAGAATCTGTACCTCTAAAAGCTCCCAGGTGATGCTTTTGTTGGAAGCCCACAGTCACCGGCTAAAAACTCCTCCACATTTCCCAAGTCCCTTAGGATAAAGCCCTTCATCTGGCTAACAACGTTCTAATAATCTAGCCCTGGCTCTTTTCTTCTGCTTCATATCTCATCCCTTCCCTTGATGGTCTCTATTCTGGCTTTTTGTTTAATGCTTCTCCGACTTTAAATATGTTTTTCCATGGGTCTGGAACTCCCAATAGAAGCCTTTCCTCATCAAATTAACCCCTATTTATTTTTAAATGTTTCTTTTTGAGAGAGAGAGAGCGCGACCGTGCGCGCGCACAAGTGGGGGAGGAGCAAGAAGAGAGGGGGACAGATGATCCGAATCCGAAGCAGGCTCTGGGCTGACAGCAGAGAGCCCAAACTGTGAGATCATGACCTGAGATGAAGTCAGATGCTCAACCGAGTCTCCCATGCGCCCCACTCCCTATTTATTTTTAAAACCAAACATACTACAACCTACATGAATGCTCCTCTAAACAACAACAAATCTACAAGAGACGCCCTTCATCTGTGCTGCTAAAGCATCCCATACTAGCACTGTTGTACTGACCATGTGGTAGTGTAAGTATTTATGTGCATGTTTGTTTTCTCCTTTTATTTTTTAAGTTTATTTATTTTAGAAAGAGAGTGAAAGCAAGCAGGGGAGGCGCAGAGAAGGAGGGAGACAGAAAGAATCCCAAGCAGGCTCCGCACTGCCAGCCCAGAGCCCAATGCAGGCCTCAAACTCACGAATCATGAGGTCATGACTTGAGCTAAAATCAAGAGTCCAATGCTTAACCAACTGAGCCACCCATGCGCCCCATGTTCTCCTTTAGAATATGAACACATTGAAGGATAGGATCTTGTATTTCATTCATTTATCTGTTTTTCCAGTGCCTAGCACAGTGCCTCCACAAAGTGTAAGTTCAACTAGAGCAGGATAAATAAGAAAATAAATAAGTACATAGGCTCTGACCTTGGCGAAGACCACAAGCCACTGCTCTGATTGATCTCCTCAACAACCTGTGAGGTGAGTACCATTGGAATATCCATTGTACAGATGAGGAAACTGAACCTCAGAAGTTAAGTAACATTGGAATATCCATTGTACAGATGAGGAAACTGAACCTCAGAAGAAGTTAAGTGCCCAAAGTCACACAGCTAGCAGGTGATGACCATGACTGGACCCTACATATGTCTGACTCCAGGGTTTGCTGTTTTAACTACTATCCTATACACAGTGTCCAAATGGCTGGCTACATAAGAAACCAAACATCCTGTGAGCTGTGCACAAGTAGGAAGGAGGAAAAGCCATTCCAGAAGCCACATATGAGATGGCACTTACTGCTCCGAGGTCCTTGCAATGGCTCTCAGAAAGGCTCCTCTCCGGTATCCCTTAATGTGGTGTTTGAGGAATGTGTGCCCATCTGTGACACTCCACAGCAAATAACGGGGAAAAGACTCAGCTTACCGTTGTAGGACATCAAGCTCCAACATACACACACACACACACACACACACACACACACACACACACACACACAATCAATGTCTCTCATAGTTTCCCTTGGCCAGAATTAGAGCCTTGCAGAGAATTATAGGTAGCTTTTTCCCAGAGGTTTGACTACTGCATTCTGACAAACCCAGTTTGTGGATGCATTGCTGTTTCTATTTGTAAATACCAAATACCTAAAGGTGGGTATGAATATAATCAATTAGCTAGGCTTTGGGTGGGAAATAAGTCAGATCGCTGGCTCGTTAATTCAATTAAAGTGTTTCAGCTATGGCTTATTATAGCCCCTGTATATGTGCGTGCACTTTCAGCAATGCTGAACCACAGCTGTTCTAGAAAATAAATTTTATGGCTGGTGTTGGGGACTAGCACCGCAAACCCAACACCACATACCCCAGAAACTTACAGTTTCTGTTATCTTACCATGAGCCACCAAATGAAAACTAGGGAAGTGCCTTGTCAGTCTGCCTCTTGCCACCCTCGCATTTGCCATTTGCCACCCCGACGAAGTTGTGAAGCCAAGTCAGCAATGGATGTGAAGCTCAGGAGACCAAGGAGGCCAAATATTTGCTCTGTCCCCATTCTGTTTGTCAACAGCGCCCCTATTCATTAAACAGCAATTCCAAAACATGAGGCCAGAAGCAGGTAGCACTGAAACCCTCAATATGACAGCACTATGTCACCGTGGCTCCAATTTTCACTCCCTTAGCCGGTATCAGCCTGTGAAAAGGTATTCACCTGGGTGGTGGGAAAAGGGAAGATACGTCCACATGTGCGCACGCACATGCACGCGCACAACCAAACTATTATAGCAGCTCTCTAGAAACATACTTTGGGACAGAATCTGTTGTGAGTGATGTCTCGGCTTAGCACTTTTGGAAGAAAAGGGGAGGAGTGGGATTGTGCAGAGGGAGGGGTCGAACAGCAGGTCCAACAAGGCCTCAGCCAGCCCTATGGGGAGGCCGGGAGGGAATACTGCCCGACAGAGGGATATCTGGTTGGTCTAGAAGGACCAAGCTCTATACCCGCCTTGTTCAGTCATCGGATGTGGGCCCCCAGAGAAAGGCATCAGCACTGGTGAAGCGGGCCCAGGGGGAACTGGCAATTGGTAGCGGTCTGTCTACTGCACTCACAAGAGCTGGGCAGTAAGACTTCCCTTGAAGGGGGGTTTAGGCTGGGCATCTCTGTGTCCATCAGAGTCTACCCTTCTGCCACTGGGACCCACTTCACATGAGTGAAGGAGAGCTCCCCGAACCATATGGTGTTTTCTTCTTGGGGGAAACTCAAAGGAAGTTGGTGGAGCCAACTACGGCACTGGCCACTGAGTTAAGTTTGGAGTTGTGACTGATACTCCCTTTCTTTTCTCCACTATCCGATTCCTCTCATTGCCAGCTACCACACGTGTGCTGGTCTTGGAAACTTCCCAGATGGTATAAACTTGACCCTCCTTGAGTGATCTGAGCCCTGGTCACCATATCTTCCTCAAGTTGGGACTGCTGCCCTCATTCACTGAGAGTTACAGTGGGCATGCTCGGGGACCAAGAGATGCTCAAGTTGATCACCAGTGTTCTCTGAGTACTCACACTGTTGCCATTGTGTAACAGCCCTGCCTTTTCCTTCTGATCAGGGTCAATGACTCCTGCCAAGATGGTGACTCCTTTTGTTGTTTATGCTCCAAGAACACAAGGAGCTCCAGGTGTTCTACTGCTAGTTGTGGCTTGTAGTTCATTGTTACCTCTAATGAGTTCCCTGGTAAAAGTATGCTTCCTTTGGTGACAAGGACCTCAACTCTAACTCTAATGAGCCCACAGTTCCAGGGACAAGAAGCGCAAAGTCTCCCATTAGGTGACAGGAAAGACTAGTTAGTGTGAACACTTCTACTTTTATATCTATTGTTTCCCAGACCATATATGCATCCTGTTGGCCCACAGAACCATATGTAAGTCTTTATTTATGTACTGCATCACAGGGGACGCCATACTTTCAGGTATTACCTTCAAGAGGGCACTTGACCATGTCTTCAGCAGGCCTACCAGCATTCTATCAGGCTGATGACTTCTGAGTGACACAACATGGGGAAACAACCAGTAGGCTTTGGGTCCTACTCCCATACTCCTTTACTGGGTGCCATGTTATGATGATGTGTTATGTGGGATCCCATTTTGATGGGTCCCTTTATGAGCCTTCAGATAATGGTGTTGGCTGAGACCCTGCAGACAAAAAAAGCTAAACTTGTACCTATCTATTTCTGAAAATAAACCACTGAGCCTTCCAGGATTGAAAGGGACCAGTTTGTCACACCCGTGACCAAATGACATCCTCAAGGAATGGTTGCATACTGAAAGATGAGTGTTGGCATCTACTGCTGGCAAGCTGGACCTTTGACACCAGCGGAAGCTAGATAAGCCTTGATGAATGGAAGCCCATCTATAGGCTCATTTTTTGCCTCTATGTGTCCATCATGCCAGTTATGGGTGGCTGCTGTCAAAGGCTGTCTAGTATGAACTGATCAACTCATTTTATCAATGTGGTTGTTCGGTGCCTCTTTCATAGTAGATACTCTACGGTGTGTGTTAAACTATGAAACAGAGACCTTCACACATTGTGCCTGCTCATATATTTCTGTCCCCATGTCTCTACTCCAGTGTTCTTCTCCCAGACCTTTCCATTGTTTTCCTTACAGGTCCCTACAAGCCAGACAAGCCATTTGCCATTGCTCACGAGTCTGTAATATATTATAATGTCAGATCCTTTCTCCTTCCACAAAAAGGGTGAGGTGTGCTGCCTGAAATTCTACCCATTGGACAACTTTCCCTCACTGTTGTCTTGCCTCGCCACCCCTGAGATTGGAATGCTGCCACCCTCCATTTTCGGTTCACATTCATCTACCAAGCTGACCCATCTTTAAATCAAGATTAATATTTTTCAAAACTCAAGCATCCGTTGATCATATGGGCTCCCAACATCTCCATAGGCGAGGCTGAGAGAGAGGTGATGGTGCAGTTGTGGTAGATGACGCTGAGATCTGGGCTCTCATAATGCAGCTTGCTGGGACTCTTTGGTTCTCCTTGCACTTGATCACAGATGTAGTACTTCCATCTTATGATGAGTTGTTTCTGGGCTCAACGGACCTTATGACTGATAGATCTGCCAGAACGCAAATCACAATGGGAAATTCCAGATACACAGTCATTCAATGTCCTAGGGTTACATAATCATCTGTCTTTGCCACTGTCTAGGACCGTAACAAGAGTTGTTCTGCCAAAGGCTTTTAATTCCCCAATGCATATGGCATGGCCTTAGTCCAGAACTCCCAGGGTCCCTGTTGTAACTCCCTCACTGAGCTTTCCACAAACGCCACATAACATCTTCCCCCCTCCCCGCCGATATCTGTAAGACCATATGGTCCGCAGAATCATAAGGCTCAAGAAGCAGGGCTGCTTGCACCTTGATCTGCTGCAGACATCTCTCCTGCTTTGTGCCCCACGCAAAGCTGGCGGCTTTGCTTTTTACCTGGTATGTGGGCTGGAATCTTAGACAGCGTACTAAACACAGTGCTTCCTTCTTTGTGGTAGGCAGAACAAGGGTGAAAATGTGTCTTTTCCTTTGATGACAAGGTCCCAGCACACTCCTGGCAACAGAGGCCCTGAAAACCGTACTGATAGGGGAGAGTCCTGAATCTTTTAGTATTTATCTCCTGCCTCTTGGAGTGGACTGCGTGTGTCTCACCAAAGTCTCCAGCGTGCTAACCAGCTTGTGCTGCTGCGGCCTAGTTAGCATGAAGTCATTGATTTAAAGGATCAATGTGATACTCTGCGGCATGTACAGGCTGTCCAGATCTCTTCAGGCTACTTTGTGTCAACGAGTCAGAGATTTTTACATAACCCGAAGGCACACCTGTAAATGTATATTGATTTTTATCCTTGAGAATGGGAACTGTTTTGGATCCTCTTTGACTAGGATAGAAAAGATTTTGCCAGAAGTGTGGCGACACATCACGGACCCGAGACCATATTCATCCCTTCTAACAAGCATATCTGTGGTTGTGATGTAAGTTACCGCCTACTTGCGTTTATGGTACACTATAGTCATCGTTCAGGATCTATTCGCTTCCTGTGGGGATCAGACTGGTAAATTAAATGGAGGTGTGATGGAAACTACAGCCTCTGTATCCTTCAGATCCTTACTGGTGGTGCTACTTTCTGCCAGGAAGTAATACCGGCTTGAAATGTACTCTCTTCATCTGGGATGGAAGTGGGGGGTAGACAGCTCTTAGCAGGCCAAGGTCCCAGTGTGTGGATTATTTTGGCTTCCAAGGGTGCCAATACAATTATACATGTGGGACCAAGGAAATGACCATTGGATGGGGTTATGGACCCAGGAGACCCACACAGTAAGCAAATGTTAGCCAGGGCTTTGTCTATTTTCCGGGCTTTAAGAAGAGTCATGACTGTTAGCTTACATCTTGTCTCCCAGAACTGAGTCACATAGCCACTCCTGGCTGCAAGAGAGCCTATGAAGATGGGGATTTTTAGTATTACAAATGGCTTGGCAAATTGTCAATCCAAACAAAATCTGACTTCCATAAGCAAGGAAGAAGTGGAAGATGGATGTTGAGTAGGTAACTGAAGTGCTATGTCTATGACAGCAATGCCAACTGAACCCAAGAAGTTTTATACTCGAGGGTTACATAACTGGTCTAGAAGAATTACAGCACTGGTTCGGTGTTATTCCATTTACAGTAATGTTCACAAAATACTGGGGTCTCAGATACAATGGGTTAGCGAAATATAGTAAGTCCATATCCTCAGAAAAATGCCCACATGACTCCGAACAATATTTGTCTCCACCTTTCCAACTTTCCAGAATCGCATTTTCCTCAAATTAATATAAATTGTTAAAAAAAAAAAAACATTTTGTGTTTTCTGCTGTCTAGTCTAGGATTACGTCCTTCCTGCTTTTTTTTTTGGTAATCAAATTACCTCTTTCATGATGTGAAAATGATCATTGCTGGTGATTAGATCACACTTAATTTGCTTAATATCCTCATTTGGAAAAATCGATTCTCCAGATGTATGCAGGACCAGAATTTAACCCTTAAGAGTAAAAAATGGAGAGTGACAAAGACCTTAATCAAATGGTCTTATTGTCAGAGGTGTCCAAAAGAAGATAAAAATGTTCTCTGCTTTTGTCTATATATTTTAAATCATTCACACCTGGTCCACAGAATAAAGACTGTCTTCTCTACATGATTCAACTCATGCCAGTTTTCCTAATGAACATGAGGTCTTCATTCTACCCTTCCAGCTTACCAACCATTTGACCAACCCTTTTCCATGGGAAAGCAACCTCTTCCTTTGGAAGGAAATCACTCTGTCTCATCTCTCTCTTATGTAGCTACGTAGACCCACTAATTTTTCCTCTTGCCCTACGAAAAGGGTTATCAAGCATTCTGATCCTGGGACCCTTGATAGATTGCTTGGTGTATTAGAAAAACAGAAATTTTAGATTGTCTTTTTTTAATTTTTTTAATGTTTATTTTTGAGAAGCAGAGAGAGACTCAGCACAAGTAAGGGAGGAGCAGAGAGAGAGGGAGACACATAATTCAAAGCAGGCTCTAGGCTCTGAGCTGAGAGCCTGACATAGGGCTTGAACTCATAAGCATGAGATCATGACCTGAGCCAAAGTTGGACCAACTCAACCAACTGAGCCACCCAGGCGCCCCAAGATTCTGAGGGATAAAGAGGGAAGGTGTGGAAGAAGCCATTACCTCTCTCTGCCTTCAGGGTGAACTATCTACAAAATAATCGCATATCTAATACGCCCAAGATCACACTACTCTTAGCACTTTCACTCTGCTAAAAGAATTTCTAGTTCTTTCTTAGCATAGCATTGTAGAACCAGAGAACAGCTTTAGTTATTCCGGCCTAGATAAGCTTTGCATACCCATCAGGAAAGCAGGAGCAAATCCAAAAATGCAAGGCATCCCACCTATCTCACTCCCTGCCTTGAACTGATTTTTGAAATTTGATAGGTGTGATGAACTCCAGCTCTATGATAGTTGGATTATAGCGGACTTGTCCCATGTCGTTATAATCATCTCTTACATCTAAATGCCACTCGAAAGTTACAAAGGACCTGCTGTTATCCATTACCTCATTTGATTTTCCTTGAACTCCTATAATGATACCTAAACATGGTAGTCATTAGCACTAATCACAAATGTTTAAACTCTCTCCTTTCTGATATGTAGAAAGACTGCACTGCCCCTGACCTCTTGAAGTCAGGTGTAGTCATATAACTTGTTTTGGCCGATGAAATGTGAGCAGATGTGTCATTTCCAGGTGGAAGTTTTTACAGCCTTGTGCATGCTTTGACACACTCTCTTTTCCCTCTGTCAGAACAACCTCTCTCTATCTCTCTGTCTCTCATTCATTCCCTTGCTCCTTGTCTCTCTCTTAGTCACTCACATGCATACATCACATATGTTTCTCTCTATGTTTCTGCTTCGTTCTTTTCTGCTTGGTTAACCATTTCCATACGGCCCAGCATGCCCCCCTCTAGCACAAGTCAGCTTGCACCCCCAGCCTACATGATCCAGTTTCCAGAAAAGAGAAACTGATCGTCCAAGCTGGAGGCAGGTTTTCATCCCTGAAATATTCAGTTGTGGCCAGGGGGCACAAGGTCGTATGGGAAGAAGGCTACTGAGTTTGGGTTATTGTAAAGCAGATTCTCTAAGAGCTGGGCACAGACTCAATGAAATAATGGGCATGTATAATATACAAATCAAAGGTAGAAGGCCTTCAAAACAAGAAACAGACTCGGGTGTTCTGCCTTATAGTTCAGGATTTTATCTACCACACTACCTACTGCAGCTTCAGATCTTTGTAGTTGAAAGAAATGATTGGGCCTGAACTCCATTTGAACCCATGCATGATAATACTTTTTGTGACAGGGCCCTACTAAACTTTGTAAAAATTGGCATATACGGCAACACAAAAACAAACTCGTATTTGACAGAAGACATTCCTCTGCCTTGGATAACAAATCACAACGTCCTTGGATTTATAGTCATGCAATGTTTATTATAAGTGCTCCTTTATCTTGGCTTTTCCAAATGTTGAATGATCGATTTACATTCTAAATCCATTAAAAAAAAAAACTTGTCTTTGATTCTTTCCTCCAACTTTCATAGTTTATATGTGTTTTCTCTCCAGATAGTTTTGGCTCAGTTTATATGTTCCCTAAGTCAATATTATCTCTTTAACAGTTAATGTTCCCTAAAGAATTTGAATCCTCATGAAGATGAATTTAGTAACTTGTTTCCCCCAAATTAATAAATGTTATTTTTATGAGTTCTCTGCTGTTACTGTCACTATGGGCATAATGTTTACAAGTTCAACATGCAAAACACCATTTCCTCGGAGGCATTTTTGTGTAATTGGGGTAAGCCACAATACACCAATTGAGCCGTGGTAATTTAGTCACAATTTTGTGAATAGACCTTCCCCTTTGAGGATTAATTCATCCAGAGGAAAGATGAGAATTCTTCTATTCTCTGTAACGAATTAAGAGATTTATCGTCTTTCTTCACTCTTCCCCACCTTACCTATCATATGTATTTCTGTACCTGACTATGGTGTAAAATATTTTTATCACACATTCTCCTTAGCAACCAGTAATTGAGCCATGTTTCCTAAATCCAGAGCTCAAAGTTATCCAGATATTGGCTTAACTTAGACTTTATTTTTGAGGCAGCATGGTGTGGTAGAAAGAGCTCAATCCAGGGTTGAGAAACATGGCTTCTAGTCCAAGCTTTGCTTCTTTATTAACAGGAGCTGACCTTCTACAGGCCACTCAGGCTCCCAGCTTTTATTTCTTCGTTTAGAAAGGATGCATAATAATACTGTTCGGTCATTTCTCAGGCCCACTGAAAGCTCAAAGGAAATGCATGTAGAAATTGTTTTGGAAACTGAGACACAATATACGAATATACCTTTATGGTTTTCCATAGGAATCTCTTAACAAACCCTTCAAAATCAACATTCAAAGAGAAAACTTAAAAATAATCTTAAATAGAAGGATACGCAATGCTTGACTTAGCATCTGACTCATCAATGATTCAGATGTGCAGTTTGCCACAGTTGCCCCAACTACTGCTGTCAATTGAAAAACAACTGGAATTTTTAGACAAGCTGTAGGTTTGCAAATGGAAGGAGGGAAGACACTGTTGGGTGAAGAAATCACTTTAAGAAGAGACCTGATGACAGATTCATAGTCACGCCCTGATGCCTACATCACAGATTTCACACACGTGCCCTCAAGCAAGAAGTCCTTTCGCTACAGACTCCATTGCAATCATATGCATCTTCTTTGAAACTGTGAAAACTTCCTCTTAAGCCCTGCTCTGTAAGGATGGAGATTTGGGTTGAGAAGAGGAAGAAGGTGGTTTTGTGGCCTGTAATACTCTGTGGCAGTGTCAACCTGGGTGACTTTCCTGAGTGCAGACCGAGGGAAACATTGGGGACTACTGGGCTCCAAGCATGGGAAAAGGGAGGCAAGAGGGGAAGAGATCATAAATATAACCTTCACTTATCAAAACGAAACACCTAATGATGGCTCTGTCACCAAGAAATGGAGGAGACACTGTCTTCTCAGCTTTCTGCTTGTGCTGCTGCTGCTTTTTCTTCCTCCTCCTCCTCCTCCTCTTCCTCTTTTTCCCCTTCTTCATTCCCTTCCCCTTCACCTTCTCCTTCCAACACATGAGCCCCGTGGGAGAGCTGCAGAGACTACACGGTTTCCAACATCTAGGAGCTTCCTCACCACAACCCTGCGTTTCAGGAACCCGGCTCTCAGAATCCAGAGAGCAGCCCACTGGTATTAAATCTAGATTTCTGATGAGATGAAGGTGGGCACCATAGAGAAAGAGCATAATGAGGACATCTAAGGTATTGCTGATTGTCGTAGTAGTCTTTAAATCGTACCTACTGTTATACAGGCTCTTTGTGTAGATGATAGAGTTCACAGTTTAAAAATGCAAAGGAGGAGCGCCTGGGGGGCTCAGTCGGTTGAGTGTCTGGCTTCAGCTGAGGTCATGATCTCACGGTTCATGGTTTCGAGCCCCGCATCAGGCTCTGTGCTGGCAGCTCAGAGCCTGGAGCCTGCTTCCGATTCTGTGTGTCCCTCTTTCTCTGCCCCTCCCCTGTTCATGATCTGTCTCTGTCTCTCAAAATAAATAAATGTTAAAAAACATTTTTTTTTAATGCAAAGGAATGAGAGGCGACTGGGTGGCTTAGTCGGATAAGCATCCGACTTTGGCTCAGGTCATGATCTCATAGTCCATGGGTTCAAGCCCTGCATCAGGCTCTGTGCTGACAGCTAGGAGCCTGGAGCCTGCTCAGATTCTGTGTCTCCCTCTCTCTCTGCCCCTCGCCCGCTTGCTCTCTGCTCTGCTCAGTCTTTCAAAATAAAATAAAGACATTAAAATTTTTTTTAATTTCAAAGGAATTCAAATTTTATTCTATTAAAATTCAATTAAAATTTAAATTTTAATTCAAAGGAATGAGTTCATTACTCTATTTGGCAAATATTTAGTAAATGCTTGCCATATGCTAGGTGCTGGGGATATGGTAGTGAACAAAAAGACAAAAAAGATAGTTTTGATGGTGCTCACATTCCAGTGGGGGAAGACAACCAGTACATGAGATCAATCAATACAATAACTTGTATTTTAGAGAGTGATAACGGCTAAGGATAAAACATGAATCAGGATAGGAGTTAAATACGGAGGGCGGGTGTAGATGAGGTCTGAGAGGTGATGGAGATAGCATTACATAAGACCTCAGAGTTAGCACTCTGGTCCTTTCTAAGTGGGAAAGGAAGGCATTCTTTGGAGGATGGTAAGCACAGGGGTGGCTATGACCTGGCTCATACTTTAACAGGACCATTGTGAATCATGCCACATCATTTGTGTAAAAATACAAACAGGTATCATACTTGTTCTCTAGCAGTATAGACATGACGATTAGAAACAAAGTGTTAAATACAACAAGGCCCAGGCTCTAAGACATGGTACCTATAATTACCTTTGAAACTTTTCTTTTTTAAGTTGGATTTATTTAAGTAATCTCCATACCCATTGTGGGGCCCGAACTCATGACCCTGAGATAATGAGTCGCATACTCTTTTTTTAAATAGTTTATTGTCAAGTTGGTTTCCATATAACACCCAGTGCTCTTCCCTGCAAGTGCCCTCCTCCACGACCACAACCTCCCTTCCCCCTCCCCTCCCCCTTCAACCCTTGATTTGTTCTCAGTATTCAATAGTCTCTCATGATTTGTGTCCCTCTCTCTCCCCAACTCTCTTTCCCTCTTCCCTTTCCCCTGTTCCTCCATTAGGTTTCTCCTGTTCTCCTGTTAGACCTATGAGTGCAAACATATGGTATCTGTCCTTCTTTGCCTGACTTATTTCGCTTAGCATGACACCCTCAAGGTCCATCCACATTGCTAAGAATGGCCAGATTTCATTCTTTCTCATTGCCATGTAGTACTTCATTGTGTATATATACCACATCTTCTTGATCGATTTGCCAGTTGATGGACATTTAGGCTCTTTCCATGATTTGGCTATCGTTGAAAGTGCCACTATGAACATTGGGGTACATGTGCTCCTGTGCATCAGCACTCCTGTACCCCTTTGGTAAATCCCTAGCAGTGCTATTGCTGAGTCACATGCTTTTCTGACGGAGCCAGCTGGGTGCCCACTTTTGAGCATCATGGTAATATAAGAGAAATCTAATACTGAAGGCAGACATACAGATGTGGGGGGCTAATGGAGGTGGGGGGCTAAGGTTATAAGTGTCAATGTGGCAGCTGTTATAACAGCCCACTTGTAAGATGGTGTGGACCCGTAATCGGTGTTACAAGCAAGGCCTCAGGGCATTGGCTAGTCAAGCCTTTCTTCACGAATGCATCAGGTGTTGCAGTCACCCTTTCCTGTAAAGCTTTCCTTTTACCTCAAAATAATTCCAAAAAGAAACGACTGTCAGGGATCCAGGTAGGAGCTACATATTGTCATGTATAGATCATAGTTTCTAAAGTGACATTATCTGCCAAACCACACATCTATTTGTTACTCAGAGCCTGAGAATTCTTTCTATAGCTGAAATGCTAAAAAAAGAACATACCTGAAATATATGAGCCAAACACAGATGTCCTTGCAGAGAAGTCTGAAAAAGAAGTGCAGAAATCACGGTAAGGTTGTCTGCTGATGTTTCCGTCAGTGTGTCTTGTCACTCACACAGGCCCGTCGAGGAAGTGAGTCTGCAGACAGGTACTGAGATCTGAACGCTGAACTCGTTTACTTCCATTTTACAAGACACCAACGTGTGAACTTTTATATGTGAGAAATTTGGGAAATCTCAACATAAAAATATGCAAGTCTGAGTTCCCCAAATATAAGAATTCATAGTAACTAGCATCTGCTTTGTTAGGCAGAATACCTAGACCGATTGACCCTGTGTATTTTCCTTAAGAAAGTTGTATAAACTATAGACACAGACAACACAGTGATTTAGCATTTTCGAAGTCAGGTCTGATTCAGATCAATGCTAAGATACAAGGAAATGACGCATGGGAAATACCAAATATGTAGAGGGAAATTTGAGAGTTCTCTTCTTTGATTTGATTTCTGCATACCTAAAATTAGGTACTGCATTAAGAAAGCATGGGAGGAGCACCTGGGTGGCTCGGTCGGTTAAGCGTCCGGCTTTAGCTCAGGTCATGATCTCATGGTTTGTGGGTTCGAGCCCCGCGTCAGGCTCTGTGCTGACAGCTAGCTCAGAGCCTGGAGGCTGCTTCTGATTCTGTGTCTCCCTCTCTCTCTGCCCCTCCCCTGCTCACACTGTTTCTCTCGGTCTCTCAAAAATAAATAAAAAACAATTAAAAAAAGAAAGCATGGGAAAGATACAAATATTAATTTGAAGCAGAGATGTTAGGGCAAAGTAAACATAACTGAGACATGTATTCGTGCCACAGGAAATTGCGACCAGCATAAAGACCTTTTGTCTTTGGGCCGTTGGTTAAAATCAAGCTGGTGCTGGTTAATGCTGTTACTGTGTCCTTTAGGCCACCGGCCATGTTACTTTCTTGTATAAGTATTTGAACAAACCTAATATTCCTTGGGCTCCAGGAGCCAGAATCTAGGCTTCGTAGTTACACAGAGATTTGCATTGGGTGTGGGGGGAGGAGTGCAGGTGATAAAAAATAAAAACAGAGCGTTCCAGTTTTAACTTGTGGATTGGTTGGGTTGGACACATTTCAATGTAGACTACTTTAAAAAAATAATTTACTCAGAAGTGAGTCAGTTAGAAGCACTTTGTGACAGGCAGCTGTTCCGTATATTAAAGTAGCAAAGGCGCCAGGGAAAATGTACTAATATTGGGTCTATGCAAGGGCCAGTCCTTCAGTTTATGGGAGACTGCCCCCCAGAGACCAGAACCCATGGCTCTGCTGATGATAGGAGAGTGTCACATATGGGAAATTCAGCAAAAGGAGGCTTTTCATAAATGAATGAGTAATGAAAGAAAGAAAGCTGGACACCGAACCCTGCTGAGACTTACTTAGAAATTGACCAAGAGCTGAAATGGACCAAGAAATTGGCTGAGGGAGAAGGTGAGGACCACCTTAGGTCATGTAAATTACAAATTACCATTCCTTTTTTGTATTTATTTTGGTTCCTGAGTTGGTTACATTATTACTTCCAACACACAGCACTATGCTGAGCATTTTGTTTGTTCTTTACACAAATATTTATTGAGCAACTATTATGTAGCAGGTAGTTTACTTGGTGCAGGTATAAAGTGATGCACAAAACAGATAAGGTTTTTGTACTCCTCAAGCTCACAGTCTAATACAATAAGCAAACGTTCAGCAAATTAATCTATACCTATGAATGAATATATGCATATGAATTGAAATCAATACCCTCTAAAGGTAAGTAATTATGTGCAATAAGGGGAAAATAACAGGGGTACTTAGAGTTGATGGTGTGCTGGGTGGCTCAATCAGATAAGATTTTGGTTCAGATCCTGATCTCATGGTTTGTCAGTTCCAGCCCCACTTCCGGCTTTGCACTGACAGAGCAGAGCCTGCTTGAGATTCTCTGTGTCCCTCCCTCCCTCCCTCTCTATCTCTCTCTCAAAAATAAATAAATAAATATTCAACCCCCCAAAACCCTGTAAGGGAAGAGTGTTATTATCCTTATTTTACAAACACAAAAACGGGAGATTTTTAGTGAGGAAAGAAAGTGTCAGCCACTAACTCACCTAGTAATACGAAGAAAAAGAATCAAACCAGGTACGCCTGCCACTACATTCCACGTTCTTAACTCCTAGCCGACACTGAGTATTGGGTTGAGGAACAGGTACGTGTGAGTTTCCCTGAGCCGTGTGTGCAAGGCTGATATATGTTCCGTCCATGCCACGTAACCACTAGCACTGCTCTACCTTCCTACAGTGAACAGGAGACATGGTGGGGTCCCAGTTAATAGATAAGACCTAACCATAAAGCAGTAGGCAACGGTTCACAGTAGGATGCCCCATAACAGCATGTGATTGGTGTGAAAGTCACTCCGTATTTTCCACTAAAAACTGGCTTTTTCTACATCAATCTGTTTTCAAACTAAATTTCAGTTACAGCTGTATAGTTGTGGAACTCTCCCCACCTGTTCCAGAAAATTGGTTAAATATAGCATCAGGCTAGGAGACGTGCAGAACTGTTCTTGTTCATGAGGCACCTTGCTGTAGAGAGAGGGAGTATTCGATCCACGCGTAGCAAGGACAACAATAGAGTGAAATCAAGCCATAGAGAAAAATTCATAGGACAAGAGCAAAACCGAATAAATTCACCCCCAAATCATAGAGAACATTAACAAAAGCAAAAGCTGATTCTTTGGAGGGGGGGAAAAAGAGAGCCAAACAGCTGGCCAGAACTATGTCGGGTCCAGGAAACAGTTCTTTATAGTCTTCACTGTCACAGGGGCCATCTTACGCTAATTTCCTCTCTCCCACCACAAACAAAAGGTAGCAACATTGTTATTTCACATGCTGCCCATGGCTTTTCTGTTTGTATGGAAACAATATGTATTTTCTTTCCTCTGTGGTTTCCAATATAATTTCTGTAGTGCCAGCGACATGGTCCCTCTGGTCCCTACCCCTGTGACTGAGAACTCAGCCAGATGAAACAGTGGGACCACGTGTGAGCTAAGGCTCCGCTGTACCATCTGAATCCACTTGCAAAACACAATTCCAAGGATAGGATTATTATGAATTTCAAGATTGCAACCACGGAGCTTCAGTCCTCAAGCGTGGAGCCCTTCTGAGCACAGGGCCCCGTAGGACTGCACTGATAATGTGCTCATGAAGCTAGCCCTGGTGGATCAAATGATCGTTCATTACATTGGGACTTCTGACAATTACGCTTTTATAGCTTTAATAGGCAAACACACTGCACTAATTCCACTGGATGGTACATTCTCAAGACTCTACCAGTGGAACAACTCTTCCAGCCACAGGCTACTTGTTTCACTTTTAAAAAATGGAGCTTTGGAACAATCATATCAATCAACAAATATTTGAGCTACCACTGTGCTTCAGAGAAAATCAATGAAGGTAGAGAGAGACCAGCTTCTTGTCCCCTCAAGAGCTCGTAATGGAGCTGGAGAGGTAGAAAAAAAGGATGATCAATAGATGTGTATCTAACTTACTTTGCTTAATAGCTGCATAATTTCCCATAACGTGCACGATTTATTCAAGTGTTCCCCTATTGACAAGCAATCATATTGCTGCCAGTTGCATCAGTTAGCTTTCTAAAACATATATGTCAGTTAGCTTTTGCTGTGTTACTGACCACTCCCAAATTTAGTAGCTTAAACAGCAACATGGATTAGTTCCTATGATTCTATGGGTCGGCTGGGAAGTTTTTCTTCTCGGGGTCAACTCAGCTCATCTCTGCTGGGTTCACCCTTGTTTCTGTGATATGCTGGCAAATTAACAGGAAGTTGCATGTCGAGGATGGCCTCAGTCACCTTACTGCCAGTGGGCAAGCGCTTGGCTATAGGGACAGTTGGACACAGTGACAGGACTGACAGTTACACGGGGTCTCTCGTCATCTAGCATTCTGGCTAGGTTCATTCACGTGATGGTCTTAAGCTTTCAAAAAAGCAAATAACAGACAATTTTGATGCCTTTGGATCAGATTAGCTAATAATGTCCTATTGGCTAAACAAGTCATATGGCCAACCCAAATGAAAGGGATCTACTTACTGGAAGAAGAATTTAATCTCTTTTATAATATACCACACTAGGTTTTTTGACACTACATAATATGCTATGATAAATATATTTCTATAAATATGATGGTTTTATTTCTATATGATATGTTTCCTAAAGAAATCATCAAGGTAAAGGGTATGTGATTTTTTATTTTAATAGGTATTACAAAATTATTTCCAGAAAGACTAGTAATTAATATCTGAACAGCAATTTGTCAGAGTGCTCTTTTTCCTGCATCCTCACCAGGAAAAGATGTTATCATTATTACAGTTTTTTGACTATCCAGTGGATGAAAAACGATTATTTCGTTGTTGCTTTCATTTGTATTATCCTGACTACTAATGCGCTAATGTGTGGTAAACTTCAGAATACAGCCATATGATATATTTGTTGAGAGATGACACATTAAGATGACTGGGGACAAGTCAGGAGGAATACTCAAATGATTTAGACATGGATGAAACCTGCAGATAGTTTAGCTGTTGAGCTAAGGCATATATGTAAGTTCAACATTTGGACTTGCTGTGAATGACCATAATGGAAGTACAGATAGAGCACGTTTCACGAAAGTACTGAGGGGCTTTTGTCTGACTGGGGAGATCAGGAAGCCTTCCTGAATGATGTGATATAGGAAATGTCATTTCTTGAATCATGGGGTTATTTTGTCACATGTTTTGCATATCAGTCTTACCTTCATATCTCTATTTTGCTTAGGCTATTAGAGCTAGGAATAAAAGAATATAATTAAGTTGGGAGGGTTGGTCAAAGCTATACATAATGAAAATTTCACCAGGAAAAAGTGCACATAGGTGACAGAGATGATTAGGTGTTTCAGTAGTTTAGAAATTAGGCTTCTGGGATTGATCCTGGAAAAAATGATTCTTCCAATTCTTACTTTTACACTAAGTACTGAGTGCTTTCTGGTGAAGGTGGTGGGGTGATCACTTGTTTATGAGTTTCTTCTTCTTATCCTCAACCATGTGGTTTTGTTGTTTGTGCTTTTTGTTATAGTCACAGAGCACCAAATTTAACTAGCTTTGTTAAATTCATAATCCTACATAATTAATGAATTACTAGAAAAGCCAGAAGCTAAAAATAAAAAATACATTGAAGCCATCCATGCCTAGGCATTAGCACAAATGTTTTCAAAGCTTATAATGAGCCACTGACATTTGGAATTTCTTTCCATATATCTTAGTTGGAATTAAATTCTTTGGCTACCCAAAATTCCCTCATAATTCATTAATACATCAAAAAAATTCACTTACTGCTTATTTTACACTTTGTCATGTTTTAAAATGACACTAAACCTCTTTATTATAGAATCAACTAAAAATCAGTCTCTGCAGAGATAATTTTTATATGATAAAGGAAATGAAAATGGCAATAACCTTATCTCATTCCTCCAGGAAAGGAAATTTAATGTAACATTTTAATCTTTAAAAAAGACACATAGAATGAATGCCTAGAAAGAAGTCAATGATCACTTTGGATCGTGGTGATCTGTTGCCCAAATCAAACAAGACAACATTCACCAGGATTTGGTCTTCCTCCATTTTTACTAATTGATTAAATTCTCAAATCTTAAGATCACTGGAGTCCTCTGAGTCCTAGGAAACAAGATGGCTGCTGTCCATTGCCAGAAATGTGTGGCTAAAAAAATAAAATAAATCCAATCCACAAATATATCCTGAGCACTTACCCTACGGACAATGAAGGGAGTATAACAAACAGATACATAGCTGTTTTCCCTTACATTATTCACAATCTAGTTTGGAAGACAAGATATGTATGTATACAGGGGATCATAAGTGGCAATATCACATGGCCAGTAAGCGGTGAATATGGACAATATATAATGAAGCGGAAAAAGTTACAGCCCTAGGTTCTAATCCTATAATTCCCCCAAATAGCTATTTCACTTTGAGCAAATCATTTCAACTCCCTGGTTACCAATGTACTAATTCGTAAAGGAAAAAATCAGATCTAAACTCTGGTTACATATTAGAATCATCTGGGAGATATTTTTAAAATCCCAATGCCTCTGTCCCAGGGATTCTGTTTAATTGTGCAGAAGTGGGTCCTGGCTATTGATATTTCCAAATACTGGTATTTCAGAATTCTCCCTGAAGTTTTCTAACGTGCAGCTGATGTTGAGAACCACTTAGACCAGGTGATCTTTGAGATCCTTTCTGCTCAAACCATCCAAACACAGAATTCCTATGAATGCCTGGAAGACGGATAGTCACTTCCATCCAGGGGTAATGAGAAAGACTAAATTTGTGTAACTTTGGTGGGTGATTAGTCTTAGTAGCTAGAATTGAGAAGAAAATGGGCATGAGAAGCCATACGGGAAAGAAAGCACAACATGGGTTCCGGTAATATTATATAGATTATTTGTTCTTGAATAGGGAAATAATATGTGTAAAAATGAGTTCAAGTTCAAGCTAAAAATTTTTGCATCTGGGGGGCTGCAGGAGGTACTCGACCAGGGGAGAGGCATGATCCATTAACTTTTGTTTTTCAAAGGGGAGTAGAGCAGAGCCAGCCACATCATCTCTGGGGTCCCTTGTTCAAAACGAAAGAAGATGTGTCATTAATGTTACATATAAAGATATTTTCCTTTTTTCTGTAGACTCTCAGCTTGTCATGATTTATGTTTGCTATTGAATGTCATCATATAAGGGAAAATTAAAATTTTAAATTATTGGCATGAATTTCACCATTCATCTTTATATTGTGCAGCTATCAGAGCATTTAACATGTATGCAAAGTGACTAACATTATGCATTAGTTAGTACTTTGGGGCTTATCCCTGGAGCTGGGAAGAAGAGAAAAATGCAAATCATCCTCAGGAAGGCTGGAAGGAGAACGAGAGAATACCCTCAGATCAGGAGCTGGCAGAAGGAGCCCTCCTGGGCACTGAGATACCAGCAAGCTGGGCGCATACCCTCAAAGGTGCCCAGAGGCCTTGCCTCGCAGCATGAGGCATGCTCATACACTCGCTCAGGTCTGACTGCTGGTAGACTCCCTATCCAACCAGCCACCAGACCTACACACTATACCCTGGGTCAGGGACTGGTCTGCAGGAGTCCTCTTAGGCATCTCACCAACCCAGGGCAAACAAGTGATTCCCAAAGATCGTTAAACTTCTGCATTGGGCTGTTCTTGATACTTGGCTTGGAGGTAGATGAGCAAGAGGCTTTCCCTCACCAAGATGCCATGGTGCTGCCAACCTGGTGTGGGGATGGCTGCCACTACACCCCACCCTGAGATGCCGCAGAGCATGCACAGCCAACGCCAACCCTCCCCATAACTGTGCCCAGGTTCTCGCTCAGAGAAGAGAGTGGCAGAGCCTAGGGAAAAAGAGGAGACCAGGCAGGGTCCCAGGTCCCAGAGGTTAAGGAAGCAGATAACTAAGAACCTGTTGTGAGAGGTTGCCGAAGGGGAGATCTCTTGCGAGCCAAGACTGCAAGCCTCTGATGCATGGCCCATTGTCCCATCTGACTTAACCTACAAAACAATGAGATAAAATGATTTCTGAAACTTACTACAGCCACCACAGAGTGGTAATGAACATGGCGCCCTCTGCAAAGGCAACTGATCACATGGTTATGAAGCTGGCCCTTGCGGCGGGAACATGGAAGGTAGATGCAAAGGATGGGTAGAGTTAAAGAACGGATTCGATTGTGAGGCTGTTGTAATAGTTTGAGAGGGCTGACCCTGCATACTCCTACTTCACACTTCTCATTTAACCCCTGCCACCTCCATCTTCACACTTCTCAAATATGATAGTCTCACAACAAATTAATCCCATTTACTTGCTTCTTAGCATTTGCCTACTGGTGTCACATTTATTACTTCTACACACGCTACAAACCTCATTAGATGGTGTTATTGCTTTTACTTTATTCAGCCAGTTGTCATTTGTATTTTCTGGTATTTTTCTTTCTTTTTTTAGATGCTTTTCTCTATCTGGTGTTGTTTCCCTTTAGCCTCCTGAGAATCCTTTCGCATTTCTTGTGTTCTAAGCCAGAGGATGAAAATTAGATCAGTTTTCATTTATCTGAAAATGCCTCATTCTTGAAAAATATTTTTGTTGGACATAGAGAAGATTTCTTTTTATCATTTTAGGTACTTGGTTTATACTCTGGTTTCTCTACAGATCGCATAAATCTTTCCCCATTTTAGGCACTTTAAAGATGCTATTTCACAATCTTCTGGTAGCCACTCTTAACATTGTTCCCTATATGTAATGACATTTCACTTTATAGTCACCTTTATGATTTTTTTCTAATTTGTAGCTTAGTAATTTGATTATGCTGTGACCAATTTTGAATTTTTTATGCTTTGCTTGGGTTTTTCTTAACCATTTGGAGCTATGTCAATATTTGCTTATTTGGGAGATTTTTTTTTTACCATTACTTTTCTAAATTTTTTCTTCCCTATAACTACTCTCTTCAACTTCTGGGATTCCAAATACAAGTATGGTGTGCCTTTCAATATTATTCCACAAGTCTGTAAGGCTTTTCTCATTTTGTCAATTTTTTCTCCATCTTTCAGGTTGGTTAACATCTATTGTTTTGTCTTCAAGGTCACTGACTTCTAATTCTACTATCTTCGGTATGAAATCCGATACTATTCCTTTCAGTGAATTATTCCTTCCAGTTATTGTGCTTTTCACATCGAGAAATTCTATTTTTATGCTTTCACACTATCTGCTAAAATTATCTCTTCATCATTAAGGTCATGATTTCTTTTAATTCCTTAAGCACATCTTTTCGTTCTTTGAACATTTTTATAATAGCTCCTTTAAAGTCCCTCTGTTGAATGCAAAGTCTGGACCATTAGTAGGTCAGTTTCTACAGACTTTTTTTCCTTGACTATGAGTCACGTTTTCCTATTTCTTTACATGTCTACTAATTGTTGTAAAAAATTCTGTTCCAGATACTATCAATGACACATTTTAAATCCTCTAGACCATGTGTTGCAAGCCACTCTTTTGAGTCTGATCTCCCTGTGCCACGGGCGGGCCAAATTGCTTTTTTTTCCTAAGCAAACCACACTGAGATACCACCTCACACCAGTCAGAGTGGCTAAAATGAACAAACAAGAGACTATAGATGCTGGCGAGGATGTGGAGAAATGGGCACCCTCCTTCACTGTTGGTGGGGATGTAAACTGGTGCAGCGACTCTGGAAAACAGTGTGGAGGTTCCTCAAAAAACTATCAATAGAACCCGCATATGACCCAGCAATAGCACTGCTGGGGATCTACCCAAGGGATACAGAAGTGCTGATGCATAGGGACACATGTACCCCAATGTTCATAGCAGTACATTGGACAATAGCCAAATCATGGAAAGAGCCTAAATGTCCATCAACCGATGAATGAATAAAGAAGATGTGGTATATATACACAATGGAGTACTACATGGCAATGAGAAAGAATGAAATCTGGCTATTTGTAGCAAAGTGGATGGACCTTGAGGGTGTCATGCTAAGCGAAATAAGTCAGGCAGAGAAGGACAGATACCATATGTTTGCACTCATAGGTCTAACAGGAGAAACCTAACAAGGGACCATGGGAAGGGGAAGCGGGGGAAAAGAAAGTTAGGGAGAGGGAGAGAGGCAAATCTTGAGAGACTTGAATACTGAAAACAAACAGGGCTGAAGAGGGAGGAGGAAAGGGGAAGGGGTGATGGTCATGGAGGGGTGCACTTGTGGGGAAGAGCACTGGGTGTTCTATGGAAACCAACTTGGCAATAAACTATTAATAAAATAAATAAAACAAATAAATCCTCTAGATTCTTTTATTTTCATCTGAAAAGTGTTGGCTTCTTTTTTAGTTACTGACTCATCATTTCAAACTTGTGTTAGCTTAGGCTTACACATTGGTTGGTAAGATATGGAAATTCCACTGTATTTCCCAAGCTCCTCTTGGTAGAACTCAACTCCCAAACTTTGTATCCCCTGCAAATTTTGTCAGGGATTGGGTTATAGTCTTTGTTAAAGGAGATCTAGAATCAGCCATAGGGTAGTTCCCAATCTTGAGGCATAGTCTTTTGGTGTCTCAGCCCAGGATGTTATGGAAGTGCTAATTAAAACTTCATAGTCTGGCTAGGTCAGACTTCCAAGGTTTCCCAGCACTAACTGACCTCTAGCATCTCTGTTCTCTTCTAGTCTCATGGCAGCTGCTCTTGGGCAAGCATCACACACTCTCACCAAGCACTTGCACAGGTCAGTCAAGAAGCCATGGAGTACTCATGACTCAGAGGCCTGGCCATACTCCTTCCTCTTGAGCACCTTGCCCTACCTTTCCAGACTCCAGTTCTTCAGCTTCCTTGAACTCTCATGTCTTCCTTTTTGATTTGGTGAGGCCACAATGCTCTGCTTGGATTCCAATGCTCTGCACCATGTTTGAGAAACTGTCCTTGGGCAGACAGCCGTCTGTAGTCCAAAGTCTGAAAACTGTTGCTTTATATGTTTTACCCAGTTTTTATGGTTGCTTATGGTGGGAAGGCTAATCTGGTACCAGTTACTCCATCATGGTTGGAAACCATATTATTTTTCACTCAACTCCTTTCCTACTGGTGCTATTTGTAATCACCATGCTTTTGGCCAGAGACATGGGTATAATTCTGGATCTTTCAATATACTTCTCATCACTTTATAAAATTACACTTACAAGGCCAGAATTAGTGAGTTGATGGTAAGACAGTATTAATTATACTAAATCTAGCACCATGAAAGGCCCATCATTTGTGCTACTGTTTAATACTTCATCAATTAGCACTTATTTTCAAACTATGCCTCTTATTTCCCTTCACATTAATGAGCTTTCTAGTTTTTCATAAAACTTACATTTATTGAACCTTTACTATGTAATACACACACACAATACATTTGACTCTTGAATATAGATTTGAACTGCGTGTCTACTTATCTGTGTTTTTTTTTCAATGAATACAGTACTATGAATGTATTTTCTCTTGTTTATGATTTTCTTAAGAAAATTTTCTTTTCTGTATCTTACTTTATCACAAGAATATAGGATATAATATATGTAACATACAAAATGTGTTAGTCAATTGTTTATGTTACTGCCAAGGCCTCTAGTCAATTGTAGACTCTTAGCAGTTATGTTGTGAAGGAGTCTAAAGTTATATGTAAATTTTTCACTGTGCAGGGGGTCAATGTTCCAAACCTTTACATTGTTCAAAGGTCAACTGTACTGTATATGGTGAATACAGAGACTAAAGGCAGTCCTTAAAGACAATTACTGTCTAGTGAGAGGGGCAAACACACAAGTAGGTAATTAACATAAGCCCATTGTTTTGGAACTAGTATAATATCTAGAAACTGACAAATAGAAAAATTCTGAGACATTTCTCAATTCCTTGACATCTTATTTTTCCATCAGCTCATGCTCAAACTTGCATGTCATTCAAAAATCTCCCTGGGTATTTGTTTAGCATCTACAAAGTTAGTTCCCTTAATTCTTACTACACTGAGTAACACAATATAAACCTTTTCAGATTTTCAGACCTAACATTTTAGACTCAAACCTAAATTCATAAGGTTTTAGATAAATGTTCTGATTAAACCTTATAAATATGCAATTACATTGATAGGAATAATGAAATGCAACTATATTGCATCTTTCCCAGAAAAATAATAAAGCTATTCATTTAACACCCAGTACATTTTATGATTCATCCACAGTTGAAGATACTATAGTTGGCTTCTCCAAATATATGGTGAGACAGAAGGCATTGAGAGGAAGCAGATAAAACACCTAGTCCCTCTTTATTGAAAGGCTAAAGGTTGGAATAGTTCTATTTGATGGGTTAAGTGCTGACCTATAAAAGTGGAGAAAATAGGCCAGGGAAGAAGGGGTGAGCCTGGTGGAAAGAAGTTGAAGTGTGGTTGCTATAGAGTTATAAAACTCCTAGACCTGATGAAAGAAGAGGAAAGCTAACGGGGTTCTTTCATGTGCTGGAATAGGAAGTTTCAGAACATTCTTATGAAAAATAAGCAACGATCTTGCTTAACTGCTAACTGGGCTTCCTGGAGACTTTTTCTGTCCTTTTATTCCAACATCAGCAGTTTAATCAGGTTTGTGAAGAGAGAGAAGAGCTTGTTAAAACTCCTGCTTCAACTTTTCTTTTTTCCCCCCTTCTTTCCTGTATACTGTTCAGAATCAAGCAACAAATGAAAAACCTATATGATGACATCTCAGTTCGTTAACGTGAAGGGAAAGGGAGGCAGAGTGAATAACAAGCAACCGATCTTAAAAATAACTGCTAATTGATGAAGTGCAAATGATGGACCTTTCATGGTGCTATATTTAGTACAATTCAGATTTATCCATAAAAACGTCATCTTAGAGGAAATGGGAAAATTGAGCCTCAGAGAGAGCAAAAGTACGTTTTCAAAAATGAAGAGGAAATCAATGCAGAAATATCCAAACACTTAAAAAATGATAGGACCACGACCTCAGGGATAATCTATTTGTTTCTATTGTTTCTCTGATTTTTATCTTAGAGCAGCCAGGTTTTCAATACTTGTATTGAGCATAAAAATTGCATTAGCTCAGTAGCAAATATTTAGTATCAGTGAGAGAAGAAAATTGATTGTTTTCTGTTCTCTGTGGCATGGGATAATAGAAGAAGAAAAATGAATAGCTTATATTTTGATTGCTAACTTTCAATACAAACAATAAAACTAGTGTATGTTTGTGGACAGAAATGCAAACACTTTTAGAAACACCATGAGTGGTGGACTGGATCAAAGTAGACTTTTTAGATACAGGCTTCTGTATGAATTTTGGTTTTAAGATTGACTCTGCATGAAAATTTGTGAACTGTGGAACCAAACTACTTGGGTACACCTCCCATCTCTCCTATATATTAATTTAATCTCTCTGTGCCTCAGTTTGGTTTTTTTTAATGTTTATTTTTGAGAGAGAGAGAGAGAGAAAGAGAGGCAGGCAGAGATAAAGGGAGACACAGAATCCAAAGCAGGTTCCAGGCCAATGTGGGGCTCGAATTCATGAGATGTGGGATCAATGACCAGAGCTGATGTCAGATGTGCAACCAACTGAGTCACCCAGGTGCCCCTATTTTTTTTAACTGGCAGTGAATAATATCTTTCTTTCAGTGTTGTTAGCATTTAATGAAATTATGTGCATAAAGTGCTTAGGATAAACTTTGGCATACATTCATGTAAGTTATGGTATTCGCCAAAATGGAAACTCTGTGAGGGTATGAGCTGTCTATTATTTGGAACTGTACCCCTAATACTTTCGTAAGTACCAAGCACAAAACAAACACAAGAAATACATGTTGAATGAATGAATGAAATCCAATCCCCCTTGCATAAAATCATATGGAAGTTGGTCACATCAAGGATGGTGTTGGTTGTTATTAGTGAATTCTCATTAAAAGCAACCAGTGTCATCAACAAGAGTCCCATCATGTAGGAAAAGGTTCCTCTGGCCCCACTCCTCTGTGGCGCAGGTGCTTGAACGACAATACCTGACCACTAGGGCAGAGAGCTGGTAACTGGTTCTCAGACAGTATACCGGTTGGAATAAATGGAGGGCGTGTGGTTTTGGTTTTTAACCTTTGGGTATTTCTCTTTAAATTATTCCATCTCATCAATGACGCATGATAATATCTTCAATAGGTAGTATGTCCTGAAAATGTGGCTCAGTCGGTTAAGGGTCCGGCTTCGGCTCAGGTCATGATCTCGCGGTTTGTGGGTTCGAGCCCCACATCAGGCTCTGTGCTGACCGTTAGCTCACAGCCTGGAGCCTGCTTCGGATTCTGTGTCTCCCTCTCCCTCAGACCCTCCCCTGCTGGCACTGTCTCTCTCTGTCTCTCAAAAATAAGTTAAAATAAAAGAAAATGTTCCTCCTGGATACCATTTTTTAAACTTATATTGGTTTAAGACTGTTGGATACAGCAGAAATATTCACCGAAGGCATTTAATTTTTTCATTTTCTTTCATGAAAGTGTTAGCATGTCCATTTGATTCTCATTGATTGGATTAAAAAGTGCTCATAAATATGATGATACTGCTCCAGTCCCTTTCATTTTTAATTTCTTTCTTAGTTGAAACAACCCCTCCAGAAAAATATTAACATAAATGAAAAATTCATAATTTATCAGTTGTCAAAGAAACAACAAAATGAAGGGAGAAAGGGCAGCATAAGCTGGTAGTAAATTGTGAGTGTATAAAACTACAGCACAAACCTCATGAACTGGAGCCGAAAAAATCAGCAACTTTCCAACGTGTACACATTATATGGGCAAGTGAACTCTGGTCTCTGTTAATATGGAGAGTCAGCTAGGTCTGAGCCTTTGAAGCTGACCATGGTAATAACATTTGGATATGATCTGATATTTATAGCATTCTTTAAAAAATTTTTTTAATGTTTATGTTTTAAAGGGAGACAGAGACAGAGCAAGAATTGGGGAGGGGCAGAGAGAGAGGGAGACACAGAATCCAGAGCAGGCTCCAGGCTCCGAGCTATCAGCACAGAGCCCGATGTGGGGCTCAAACTCATGAACCGCGAGATCATGACCTGAGTCGAAGTCAGAAGCTTTACCGACTGAGCCACCCAGGTGCCCATATGGCATTCTTATCAGAGTTATGAAAGGGTTTCCATTTTCAGTATGTTTTCCAACCCAGTGACACAATAAATGTTTTAGTCTTCCCATCATACAGACATATATGCCACTTACTAATAAAAATCCGTGGTGAACATTGTGATTATGAAATTAGCTTCACTTAATGGGGAGGCTGCCTATTGCAGTAGACAAAAAAAGGCAGGTGTTGGAATCGACCATCTAGAATCAGAATCAGTAACTGATATCTATGACTTCAACAAATCCCTTTGTTTTTCCATACCTCGGTTTCTTCATCTGTAAAATAGGGAGGAATAATGTCCAGATAATATAAGTTTGAAGTGGAATCTTCAGTGCTAAATCCTCTTTTTTTTTATCCATTCTAACCTATCACATAAAGTAAGAGACAGAGAGAAGTGAAGATTACAGGCAATTTTGAGTTTTAGATACGTAAATTTTTGGATTCTTTTGTGAGTTGCTAGTCAGTATAATGAATTACATTTCACTAATGCATGGGACTTTTCCAAATGAGTAGAGAAAGTAGTGAACATTATCATTGCATTTCCGGAGGCAAGCAACGTACTTACCATAAAAAGTATTTGCCAAAATGATGAAATGTTCTTTTCGAAAGATGGCAATATAAGTAATATACTCAAGTGGCTTTGAGTGAGTAGAAAATCTAGCTGTGTCACTTGGTTTAAAGAATTGTAGCTATCTTATTTTAGATTAGAAGTGTGGTGGCTAGGGCTTCATCCTGTCTTTCAAAACTATGCCATCTCTGTGTAAGGGAAATGGGAATGACTAAGCTCATTTAGATAGGCTTTCCGATGCCTGTCCCTCACTGACCTGAGTCCCCCCTCGGAACTAGTGCAATTGGAGAAACTGACCTATTTCATTTCAGGCCGCATCAAGGACCAGAAGCAAATACGGAGGCATTAAATGTACGGATGAGTTTGGGTCAAATGAGGGGAAGGTGGGGGGAGGCAAAAACTGAAAGTTAAAAAAAAAAACCAGACTAGAAAATCGCTATTCCCTATAGAAGCAAAACTAATGCAAATGGCTTAATTTGAACCGTTTTATCCAAGTATAATTCACCAATATAGAGGATCTGGTTTTATATTCACAGGGTTAGGCACCCATCATCATTATCCAATCTTAAGAAATTTTTCATCACCCCAAAGAGAAACCCTATACTCATTAAGCTGTCTGTCAATTCCTCTTCTCTGCTCCCTGCCGAAGCCCTGGAAATCCCTCAACTACTTTCTGTCTCTATAATTTCGTCTCTTCTGGACATTTCATAAAATGAGACTATACAGTATGTGACCTTTTGTATCTGGTTTATTTCATTTAGCGTAATGTTTTTAAGGTTTATCTATGTTAAAGCATAGATCAGTACATATTCCGTTTTCTTGCCTAATGATATTTAATCATAGAGTCATATCAAGTTTTATTAATCATTCATGATGTGATGGACATTTGGGTTGGTTCTACTTTTAGGTTTTCATGAATAATGCTGTCATGTACATTCATGTAAAATTTTGTGTGGCCATATGTTTTCAGCTCACTCGGCCTTATAGACCAAGGACTGGAATTCCTGGGTCACATGCTACCCATAGTTTAACCTTTTGAGGAACTATCAGACTGTTTTCCAAAGCAGCTATACCATTTTCATTCCTGAGAGCAGTCTCTGAGGTTTTCAATTCCTCCACATCCTTGCTGACATTTGCTATTGCATATCTTTTTGATTATAGATTTCCTAGTGGGTGTGCAGCGGTGTCTCATCGTGGTTCTGATTTGCCTTTCCCTGATGAAGAATGATACTGAGCATCTTCTCATGTGTTTATCAGCCATGTGTGTATCTTCTTTGGAGAAATATTTATGAAGATACTTTAACCAATTTTTAATTGGTTTATTTGTCATTATATTATTGATTTATCAGAATTTTTATATATCCTAAAAATAAGTCTCTTCCCAGATATATGATTTGGAAATGTTTTACCCCAGTCTGTGGGTTACCTTTCAGTTTCTTGATGATACTTCTTGACCCACAATTTAAAAGATTTTTAAGTCCAATTTATCCATTTTTTCTTTTGGTTCTTCTGCTTTGGGTGTCATATCTAGGAAACTGTTGCTTCATCTAAAGTCATATGGTTTATTCCTTTTTTTCTAAAAGCTGTATAGCTTTCACTGTTAAATTTAGGTTGTTGATCTATTTTGAGTTTATTTTTGCATATGGTGTAAGGTACTTTATGTGTCCAATGATATCCTCTTGCATGTGGTTATCTAGTGGTCCCCAGACCATTTGTTGAAAAGACTATTATTTTCCTGTTGAATGATCTTGGCACTGCTCTCAAAATTCTAATGCTCATAGATGTAGGGGTTAATTTCTAGAGTCTCAATTCTATTCCATTGATCTATATGACTACCTTTAACCCAGAACTACACTATCATAATTACTCTAGCTTTGTGGTAAGTTTTTCCAGATTGTTTTGCCTATTCTGGGCCTCTCATATTTCCATATGAAACTTAAGATCAACTTGTTAATCTCTGCAAAAAAAAAAAAACAGCTGCAATTTTGATAGGGATTACATTGAATCTGTAGATCAATTTGGGGAGTATTGCCATCTTGACTATATTAAGTCTTCCAATGATGAATACAAGATATCTTTGCAATGCTTTAGCTCTTCTTTAGTTTCTTTCAACTTAATAATCTTTAATAACTTAATTCTGTAGGAGGAAATTTGGGGAAGGGGTAGTCTTTGGCAGTCACCCATCTCCCACCTCTTTCTGGTATCCACATTGTTCCATGCTTTAGATTTTTTCTTGGAAAATACAGACTTTATATTCAAATGGACCTTGGTTTAATGCCATTTCTGTCACTTAAGAAATGCAAGATCATGGGAAAATTAAATCATGTTCTATGTCCCAATATCCTCTTCTTGAAAATGCAGAAAATGCCTGCTTCAGGATTACTATAGAGAATCAATAAGTACTGGAAAACGTCTACATTGCTCTGGCCATAGTGGTCATTAAGCAAATACTGCTCTTTCTTTTACTCCTTGATCACTGACAGAATAAATCTTTCCTTAAGATGAGTACCAGAGGATGATGGGAAAGCCAATCACTGATACTTCACTACCCCTGTAGGTAGCAGACATAACGTTCTTAAGATGATAGTCACCTCAAGAATTCTTTGGGTGAGACTTTAGGACACGTGCCTTTCAGATCACACATTACAGACTACTCCCCGACAACTGCATTGTGTCCTACACACATAATTTTGTTAAGAATTACAGGCATGGGGGGCCCCTGGGGGGCTCAGTCAGTTAAGTGCGCCCGACTCTTGGTTTCGGCTCAGGTAATGATCTCACAGTTCGTAGGATCAAGCCCCACATCAGGCTCTCTGCTGACAGTATGGGGTCTGCTCAGGGATTCTCTCTCTCCCTCTCTCTGCCCCTTTCCCACTCATGCAAGTGCATGCACTCTATCAAAATAAATAAATAAACTTTAAAGAAAGAATTCCAGGTATAAATAACTCTTTACCTGACATTTGAGGTGGGGAGACAGGAATACAAAGTAGATAACTTATGCCTGTCATAAAGCTAGTACCTGTCAATATCTTCCCCAAAGAATTATTCAAAATAAGTGGTATGAGGCTTTCGAGGAAGAAAAGACCAAATATGAACTGAATCGATCTGGAAGGCTTTATTTAAGTAAAAAAGTAAGCATAGCCTTGGATAGGGAAAGAAACGAGGAAGGAAAGAAAGGCATGAGTGAAAAAACCTTTGGGATTTTCTAGGCTCAATGATAGGCAATTACAGAGGCTCAACCTGGCCTCGTGGGGGAACACTACCCTCCCCACACCAGACTCAGTGCGGTCAGGGCCCTGCAGCCTCTGAGGGGAGTGGCAATCAGGGACTCGGATCCCTCCGGCCAGGCACCCACGTCACATATTTGCACTCCTAGCCGCTGCGCCTTTATTCCTAGGTCTTTTTTTTTTTCAATGTTTATTTTTGATAGAAAGAGAGAGAGTGCAAGCAGGGGAGAGGCAGAGAGAGAGGGAGACACAGAATCCAAAGCAGGCTCCAGGCTCTGAGCTGTCAGCACAGAACCTGACGCAGGGCTCGAACTCATGACCTGCAAGATGGTTTCCTGAGCCGAAGTCAGATGCTCAACTGACTGAGGCACCCAGGCGCCCCTATTCCTGGGTCTCTTTTATCCGAGGCCTTGGGCAGAGGTCCTCTACAAAGGCCTTTGCTGAGACCACCTTAACAAAAGAGGAGGGGAAAATCTTAAAGGCACTTCCCCTCCCCAAGTTCCCAGTACTTTTTCACTCTGAGCCCTTCTCCCGCACCCCTCCCCCGCCCCCCAGACCTCAAGGTCCCGAAAAATACTGGCGCCTTTGGTTCTGGACTTCAACAGCGAAAGCAGCCTCACATCAGCACTGATCATCTGACCTTCTGCTGTGAGGTTCCACGGACGAAAATGGGATGGAGGAGTCCACACTCGCTTCAGCTTTAGCCTCTTGCTTTTTTGGCAGAAGGGGATTAAAGGCTTAACTCTTTCATTTTTGACTCATGGCTTTAATCAGCTACTCCAATACCTAGCCACTGAGCAGTCTCTCCAAGCTCAGCTGAGCCCTGGATGGTAGGAAAGACCCACCTGTCCTGGTTAAACATACAAATGAGAACAGTTCTTGGAAGAATATGAGGTAGTTGAGAAAATCGAAGGAACTCCAAGGAACCAAACTTCAGAAAGGAAAGAGGGCAGAGAATCCTAGGCAGTAAGATCGAATTAACAATATTCCAAGAATCATGTTCTGGATGAATCGGGCCCAGCCCTTGTGTTGAATACTTATGGAACTTCATTCTGAGTGAAAATTCCAGACAGAGGGCGTTTGGCCCAATTGGGGCCACATTCCCTCTTTGGGAACCTCATTTAATGGTCCACGATGATTTTATCCAATAGGGTATGGGTTTTTTCCCAGAGCAAAACACGTCATCCCAGAAAAAGATGACTGGATACTGGTAGGAAACAATCAAGAAAGGACATGTGTATTCCATACAAGGGAAGCGTTTGGGAGGCACAGTAAGGATCCCAGTGTCCCAGGGCCATGGGCTTCATGTAGCGGAGTAGTAGGGATAGGGGAGGAGTATCAAGGTATCAAGGGCATATTGTGGGGAATCTTTTGTTTTTAATTTTTTATGTTCTTTATTTTTGAGAGACAGAGAGAGATAGCGCCAGCAGGGGAGGGTCAGAAAGAGAGAGACACAGAATCTGAAGCAGGCTCTAGGCTCTGAGCTGTCAGCACAGAGCCCAATGCGCGGCTTGAACCCACGAACTGTGAGATCATTACTTGAACCGAAGCTGGACGCTTAACTGACTGAGCCACCCAGGCGCCCCATATTGTGGGGAATCTTAAAAGCTAGCTTAGGAATTTGTTCTCTATCCTATGGCCCCAAGGAGCCATTAAAATTATTTGTTAGTGCAGCAACATAAGAGTAATCATTTAGAAATATCGATCCAGCAACATGGGAATGAACCAGGAAGGAGAAGGGAACAAGACAGGAGACCACTGTAATAGTGTAGGCATGAAGTATTAGGTGCCTGAAGGGGGGTAAATGGAAAGAAATTGCTGGCCATAGCAAAGGTAGATTTTGGTAGCAGACTGGTAGGATGGAAGTTGGGAGAGTCAAAAATGAAGCCTGGCCAAAAGGTGCATTGGGAAGTGAGGGGGAACACCTTGTTTTAGGAGAGAAGACAACCTCAGTTTCCCTGCCTGGAAAAGAAAGAGGTTGGACTGGATCTCACAGAGGACTTCTACCTCTCAATTTTTCTGATTCTGGGAGTTTTGTTTTAAAATATTCTAATATTTCTTTATTTTTGAGAGAAAGAGAGACAGAGCATGATTGGGGAAGGGGCAGAGAGAGAGGGAGACACAGAATCCAAAGCAGGCTCCAGGGTCTGAGCTGTCAGCACAGAGCCCGGCGCGGTGCTCGAACCTGCAGACTGTGAGATCATGACCTGAGCCGAAGTTGGACACTTAACCGACTGAGCCACTCAGGCGCCTGAAGGACTTTTGTTTTAGACACGTCTGTATGTATACTGTGTATACTAGGCCAGTGCACACAACATTTAACAAGTAGCCTTATTCTTCAGGAGTCAGGGCTGGAGATGTTATTAAATCTTATTCATTATTCTTCGTATCCCTAGACTATGCCTGGGCAGGATATGGCTGTGCTATTCCCTACGACCCCACAGACAGAGACACAGTTCTTTATATTTGCATATTCCTCTGCAGGTAGAGTACTCAACATAGTTATAATCTATTTGTCACACCATTTCACTCTGGGAGGGAAGCAGTGCAGTAATTTTATTGGTGAAGAAACTGAGGCCTAATAAGATGAGGGGTGCCTGGGTGGCTCCGTAGGTTGAGCATCTGACTCTTGATTTTGGTTCAGGTCATGATTTTGTGAGATCGAGCCCCATATCAGGCTCTGAGCTAGGCGTGGAACCTGCTTAACGGTCTCTCTCTCTCTCTCTCTCTCTCTCTCTCTCTCTCTCTCTCCCTCTCCCTCTCCCATTGCCCCTCCCCTGCTCACCTGAGCACATGTGCTCTCTTTCTCTTCTCATAAATAAATAAATAAATAAATAAATAAATTTAAAAATAATTAAAAAATAAATTTAAGCCCCTGAATTGAGGAATTAAAAACATAAAAATAAATTATTTAAAAAATTAATAAAAGATGAAGTGACTTATGCATAAGAGACCTGAACTAAAAACGTCATGGCCTGTGAAGAAACTAAGATTACGTATAAAGAACCTAGCTTAGAGGGCGCTATAGCAAATGAACATGTTATAGGCATTGGGGCCTTTGAAAAGCAGAGCCACCAGCTTTGTCTGCAAAAGTCAGTATACGAATTAAACAGAAGGAGATATGTGTTAGTTATAGAATGAATTCTGTGGGCTAGTTTCAATAATTTACCTTCTATTTCACTTCTCCCTAGCACAACTACACGATGCAACCAAATTAAGTACCCCTCAAAATTGGGCACTTAAAAAGAAATTTACCATTTGCAACTACGTGGATGCAACTAGAAGGTATCATGCTAGCAAAATGAGTCAGTCAGAGAAAGACAAATATCATATGACTTGACTCATATGAGGACTTTAAGATACAAAACAGACAAACATAAAGGAAGGAAAGCAAAAATAGTACAAAAACAGGGAGGGGGACAAAACATAAGAGATTCTTCAATATGGAGAACAGACAGGGTTGTTGGAGGGGTTGTGGGAAGGGGGATGGGCTAAACGGGTGAGGGGCATTAAGGCATCTACTCCTGAAATCATTGTTGCACTCTAGGCTCACTACCTTGGATGTAAATTTAAAAACTAAACTTAAGAAAAAGAAGTTGATTTGGGGGCTCCTGGGTGGCTCAGTCGGTTAAGCGTCTGACGTTGGCTCAGGTCATGATCTCATGGTTTGTGAGTTCGAGCCCCACATCGGGCTCTGCTCTCAGTGCACAGCCAGCTTGGGGTCCTCTGTCTCCCTGTCTCTGCCCCTCCCCTGCTAGCGCATGCTCTCTCTCTCTCCCACTCTCAAAAGTAGACATTTAAAAAATATAAAAAGAAGGGCGCCTGGGTGGCTCAGTCAGTTGAGCATCCAACTTTGGCTCAGGTCATGATCTCACGGTTCGTGGGTTCGAGCCCCCCACCAAGCTCTGTGCTGACTGCTAGCTCAGAGCCTAGAGCCTGCCTTGGAATCTGTGTCTCTTTCTCTCTCTGCCCCTCCACTGTTCACGCTCTCTCTCTCTCTCTCTCTCTCTCTCTCTCTCTCTCAAAAATAAATAAAATGTAAAAAAAATTAATGTAAAAAGAAGTTTATTTGTTGAAAGAATTGATAGAAATGTAAAAACAGAAATGAGACCCAGCACTCAGTGTTTCCACCTCTCATTGGCTGCAGTCTGGAATGCAGTGGGCACGTTCCACTTTAGGGATGAATATTGCTCATGGCGGACAGCGTTACTGGCTCCTACCGGACCACTGGCTTAGCTGCCTGGGTACTCTGGTAGCACCCAACCCGCATTTTTTCCCCATCCCTGGTAACACTAGTGGATAACCGAGTTGGCTCTGCTGGCAAGGATGCTCGTAATGCCTTCTACAATTCCCACTTATCTCAGAACCAACCTCCCCCTGGTCCTTCTCCCCCAAGCCTGGAACGCTAGAGGTGGCAAGAGGCACTTAGGGCTCATTGGTTTATTGCTTCCTAAAATACAGACACAGGAGAGGGAGGTCCAGCAATATTGGTCTGGCTATATTATCTTTAAGGAGAAAATTTAAAAAATTCAAGCCAGTCCTCTGACTGGTCATTCTGACCAGTACAAAGCCATCATGTGAAACTTGAGGTATTCTGAAAGCACATTCAAAGAAAAAAACTGTTCCAATGTGAACGGTTTGGCCTTTATTTAGCATTGTTACAAAATGGGAAAACTCACATGCAAAGTGTACCACTTACTTCGCCGTTCTTTAGCCCAATCCCTAAGATCAGATAATCATAAACTGAACTTTCAGAAATGCTCTCCACTGCCTCTAGTCCATCTGTCTCATTGAGGCAGGTGGTATCAATCAGCCTTAGGAGCCTCTGCTTTTGTCTGCAAATGTCACAAATTCAGGCTATAAAAAAGGCCAACATAACAAACTAGGTATCTCAGAACACTGATTATACGTCTGTTGACCATTGAGTTGTTGGTCTTTGCCATCTGTAAGGCGGTGGAATTGATGTAATATTTTCCATTTGAATCCTTTCTTCCCGTAAGCAGTTTTTTTTCTTAAACCTTTAGCACTTGGTACGCGTATCTGCTAGTGAGTACTCACAGATAACAGAAACAAATTAGCAAATGGAAAACTGGTACCGACAGAAAACAAGCTCACAAAAATCACAGTCACCTCCCCCGCCCCATCAAATTAGTGGAGTTTTAAAGCATTTGGTAAAATTTCTCAAGTTCCGTTTTCAGGCAAGTTTTTCTTCAACATACGCATTGATGATCACGCTCAGCTTGGAACCCTTTGGAGAATTTTCATCTAAGTCAGTGTTTTACCTTCTGCAGAAGCTCTACCCTGAGAGAAAATAGGGAGTAGCTTCTCCCAAATAGTAGTACTTGGAGCCTGATGAACTAATCTGAGGAGTAGAAATGACACGTTAGGTAAGCCAGGCCTCCCCATTTCTTTTTGGAGACGTACACCTATCCCTGGAATTTGAATTCCAGTTAACTGAGCCCACACGAAGTGCCAGGCACTTTGCTAATTGATGGAGATAGAAATTCAGATAGGACACGGTCTTTACAGTCAAAACTCTTGGGATCTGCCTGGAAATACAAAAATAGAAGCAAATCATTCCAATACGATACGGAGTGATCCCTGCAGTAATGGAGACGTGTTCGAAGCATGATACATACTAGAGGACGAACAAATCACCTTAGGGGGAGAAAAGGAGGGACTTCCCTGAGGAGGGGCTATTTACTTTGGGTGTTGAGATATGATTAGGAGCTCTTGGGACAGAGCAAAATGGGGAAGGGCAATGTGAAAAGAGTAAAGACTGATACAAAGTTAAGATGACTGATACAGCCAAATATATGGGACAAGATAAAAAATTCAAAAAAGCCCATTGGCTTTTTCTATTGATTTACAGCTTAATCATATGAGCACAATGAATATTTAGAGACTGTATGATATAAAAAGAACAATCAGAATAAGCTATTATGTCTTCCTGAATCTCATTTAAAACCTAATTAGATCTGGTGGGAAGCTGCCAGAGTCCCGTCTGGGTGAAAGGAAATAGATCTGTCACTATTAAAAAAAAATATATTGAAAAGTCAGCTTATTTCTCTACAAGTCCAGCATTTATCTTTAAACGCCACTTTGCAATGCTGGAAGAGGAGATACTTGGGGTAGGAGAAACATTTGGGTTCATAAAATGTGGGGTTTTTTATACGTTTTCATCTGAGCTGTACAACCACCCTTTGAGCTACGGAAAAATAGATGCATTGTTATCCATTTTACTCCTACTTAAACTAAGGTCAGAGAAGTAAAGTGACATGCCCAAAGTCACAGAGCATGTCAGTGTGCAGAGCCGGGACCAAAATCTAGATCTTCTGACACTAGCTTCTTTGTTCACTGCTATGCCATACGCTTTCTTGACCAAAATCTGCGACACATTTATGGAGCACAGTATGCCATAGAATTGCACTTGTGCTTCAACTGTTCTATGGTACTCTGCAATTACATCAATTAAAAAGAAATTGAATTAATTCGCGTCTTCACAATAAACCTACTTCTACTCATATCCACCTTGAAAGACGTGTAGACAAGGAGGTCATTTTTCTCCCTGGATCCTCATCATAGAAGACTCTGTCCTTCCGCACCTTGCTAATTGCCCTGGGGGACTGATTTCTGTGATTAGCCCAACCGGCTCCCTCGCCTCCAGCTTCCTGTTGGGTCGGGCCAGTTGGGAGACACTGCCAGGCGAGAGGAAGGGGTGAAGGTGAGATCAGGGTACTATTCCCGTGCCCCTGTCCCCCCTCTGCCGGCTTGTGGGACAGCAATGTCCCTCTACTAACGGCCACAGCTCCTGTCCGGTGGCCCTCTCCAGCTAACTGTGCTCTCTGAGTTCCAATATTCATTTCCCTCCTTTGTCCTTCCAGCCCAGGGTGGGTAACCCCATGTTATCCAATCTAACAGTTTCTTGTTGCTTTTCCTAAACCCTACTCACGTGTGTGTTTGTTTTTTTATAACCCTACCTATACTTTTGTAAATAATCCCTGTATTAGTTTCTCCACAAACTGTATAAGACCAGTGCGCTATCTGGGAAGCCCCTAACTTTTTTTTTTGCTTCTTTGTGTCCATTCCTGATTATCTTCTCATACAAGCTCCCGGTTTTCGAATAATCATCAGATAGTCAGCGGGGTAGTCCCACGTCGCTGTCCTCCAGCTGATGCTCCAGTGCGAGCTCTTAGTCATTCTCCTGGGTATCTCTGTTGGGTGTGATTAGCGGTTAGGGAGGCAGCCTTTTAGTCCCCGAAAGGGCTATGAAGTTGGTGCTTAAAATGCAATTGTACTGGTTCCATGGGAAAACTCGACACATTTCACAAACATAGGACATACATACATATCAGCTGGGTCCAGATCTGCTTGAAATCTTCAACGTTAAGCAGTTGATGGTGCCCTAGTAAATCCACGGTACTCCTAAATTTTGATGACCATGAATCCTAAAAACTGCTTTTGTCCTTTGGACAGTGCCTTTGTCTACACTACTCACTTTGTTCAAAGAACGGGAGAAAACTGCCAATGAATTCTTATGCACAGAATATCTGTTCATGGAAAGAGAGCTACTATTTCAAGTACTAACGTTGCCACACACTCTCAACCTAACTTGGCCTCTCCTTGACTTGTGTTGTCTTCTCCTGCGTCTAAAATGGGATCCCTTGGAAAATGGGTTACTGTGTTGTAGGTTAGCACCTACAACTCAAGCAAGAGGGCCTCTCTGAAAATCCAAGAGCTGCGGGGAGCGATTACCGATATGTCGTATGTCAGAGCAAAGCCTGTATGACTAGCATGTGCCCATGGAACAGCTCAGATCAGCATGAACCTCTGAAGGGGGAGGGCTGGACTGACACAGAGAATGTCGGATCCTCCCTCGGAATACTACCATACAGAGAAAGCGCATCGGTTCTTTTGGCGGGATTTCCTGATTGGCGCCCTAAGATGAACTCTCAGCTGATTCAAATAATTCGTGTATTCTGCTGTCATTGTCCACTAAACCGGCACAGGTAACCGAATTATCAGTTGCTGTGGTTTCCTGTTGTGCCGGGGATGCATTCTGACAAACTCTAGTGGATGGGTGAAAGCAATGTAGTTAACTTTGGTTTTTTGTTTAAGTTCCTTTAATGTTTATTTATTTTTGAGAGAGAGAAAGGGGGAGACAGAGCATGAGTGGGGGAGGGACAGCGAGAGAGGGAGACCCAGAATCCGAAGCAGGCTCCAGGCTCCGAGCGGTCAGCACAGAGGCCGGCGTGGGGTTCGAACCCAGGAACCGTGAGATCATGACCTGAACCGAAGGGGGATGCACAACCAACGGAGCCTCCCAAGCGCCCCTGCGATGGAGTTACTTTGTAACGCACCTCTACACGTGATCACCGGAAACTAAGCCGATAGTAAGGGATGGCAAAAAGATTCCCGAACCACCATCACAGCCCCACTCTTCCAAAATAGCACAACAATACAACAATTTGGTGAGAACTTCTAAAATGTACGTGAACTAGGGCAACTTCTATGCACAGAAATAGAGAGAAATTGTTGCCAGGATGCTTCTAGTGTCTGTGGGTTTTAAAAATAAGTTCCAGTTTTACTCTCGATCTGGAACGTCTCATTATCAACAACAAAAGGAATATCTGGTTCTGATGTCTTAAATATTTACTGTCTTGAAAATATAGCCAGGGGACTGGAGTCCTTGGCGTTTACATTTATCTAATTGATTGTCCACAGGCTTTGAATTGCTTATTTAATTTAAATTAATGAGCCGTGTTCAACTCAAAGAAAGCTAAACTAATTAAGGCAGAATCATCTAATCCGGCACTTTAAACTCTAAGATTTATTGCAGACATTCGAGATTGGAATTTGATTGCATTTATTGAATCAAGCCAGGAAGCTATTTGCCTCTAATGGTTGGGCTGGGTTAATCTATAATAAAGTCCGACGTAAGATTTGAGGTGGGAGTTTGATTCAGTTCAACATTTGAGGCACTGCATGCCACACAGGTGCTCGGTACCGAGGGTAGACGGCTGGTCCTTGTACCCTTCCTTCAAGGAGCCCATAGTCTATTGAGAAGAATCAAAGGGAAGAGGGAGAATATCATCAGGGCTGACTCCTCCTATCCTCTCCTAGTCTGAAGTCTCCCCTCCTGAAGAGGATATAACTTCCAAAGATACAGTTGGTTCAAAAATCTCTTCCTAAGTACCCACTACCATGTGTCAGAAAATGCTTCTAGCACTTATGACTGGGACTACAGAGATGAAGCTTTTGTTTCCTAAATGAGATGTGCCTAGACAAGACAGAAAAGAAGGAAAGGTTTACAACAGAGTAGGATGAAGGGGCCCCTGGGCGGCTCAGTCGTTTCAGTGTCTGACTTCAGCTCGGGTCATGGTCTCACAGTTCATGGGCTTGAGCCCCACGTCAGGTTCTCTGCTGTCCGCACAGAGCCTGGTTCAGAAAGTCTGTCCCCCTCCGCTCTCTGCCTCTCCCTCGCTTTTGATCGCTCTCTCTCTCAAAAATAAACATTAAAAAGTGAAATAAATTGGGATGAGCACTGGATGTGGTATGGAAGCGATGAATCACGGGAATCAACCCCCAAAACCAAGAGCTCACTGGATGCGCTGTATGTTAGCCAACTTGACAATAATTATATTTAAATTTTTTTCAATAAAAAATGAAATAAGGGAAAAAGAGGTGGTGGTGATGGGGGAGGGCACTTATGGGGAAGAGCACTGGGTGTTGTATGGAAAACAATTTGACAATAAAATATTTTGAAAAAAATAAAATAAAAATAAAAAATGAAATAAAATGGGTATTATATTGTAGCTACTTCTAAAAAAAAGCTAAAGTTCAAAACTGATTCACAATGCAATTGTGATTTCTATAAATTAATTTATGCTAAGTTGCTTCAAATATTTTCCTTGGATTCAATTCCAGTTTAGGACATTAGTCTGTATATACACAATGTCAAAATCACTGTTGAAAGGGTAAGACTTGGTCAAGTAGTCTTCATCTATTACATGCTAAATGATTTTCATATAACAATATTTCAAATAAATATAGCAATGTTCAGGGCCACCTGGGTAGGCTCAGTCAGTTAAACATCGGACTTCAGCTCATGTCCTGAACTCATGGCTCATGGCTTTGAGCCCCGCATCGGGCTCTGTGCTGATAGCTCAGAGCCTGGAGGGTGCTTCAAGTTCTGTCTTGGTCTCTCTCTCTGCTCCTCCCCCACTCGCACCCTGTCCCCCTCTCTCAAAAATAAACATTAAAAAATTAATATAGCAATGTTCAAACAATGATTCACAGAATTGTTGCCTTGACACATTTCTGCGGTTGGGAGTAGCTGAATTGGTCCAAAACTTCTTACATTAGGCAGTTTTGTTTGCACTTACACAGGGCATTGTCTTTTCAAGTTCCGAACTTCGTAATGATTAAGACTGCAAATAATTTCCTCCTAACACTTCTGTTTTATGGCTAGGAATCATTAATTTTTTGGATTTTTTACATGTGTCACCAACAGTTGACTTTCCACTGGGGGCTACTTTTCTCCCACATAAGTCTTTTCTTTTTAAGTTTTATTTATTTATTTTAAGAGAGAGAGAGGGAGGGAAGAGAGAAGGGGGGAGAGAGAGAGAATCCCAAGCGGGCACCACACAGTCAGCAAAGAGCTCAATGCAGGGTTCAAACCCAGGAATGGTGAGATCATGGGCAGAAATCAAGAGTCGGACACTTAACTGAGTTACCCAGGCGCACCCCACATAAGTTTAAATCACTTAGAATTGTGTGAGGTTGACTAGAGACCAATTGTGCAGAGGACATGCTTGCCAGTCCACTGGCTTTACCTGCCATCTAAGTGAATCCCAAAGGTTGCTAGCCGTGTGGGAAAAAGACAATGACTACATCGTGAGTCAACCTGAAGGATCACTTGAAATTATTATTAAATTATGATTTTAAGCTATCAATATGAAATTTATAGTGCTATACTATAGTATATATTTAAAAATGATATGCATATATTTTTAACATGCATACCTGGAAATTTCCTTCCTTCCGCACAATAAATACAAGGATCTTATAAATAACTTCGTCCCCCCCTTCCATGTGGGTTTCTAGTATAGTCCCACCTTCTCTTTTATGACCTCACCTCGAGATTAGTCATTCATATGCGTCATGAATATGAAGTTACCGAACTTGTTTTGCAAAGATGAGATAGTAAGTGCTTTGGTTTTGCAGGCCCCACAGTCCCTAATACAACTCATGATGTATCATGAAAATGGGTACAGACTGTAGGTAACTGAATGCAAATGGCTGAGTTCCAATACAATTGCATGTACAAGAGGCGTATGGGGGGCTCAGGCAGATGAGTGTCTGACTCTTGATTTCAGCTCAGGTCATGATCCCAAGGCTGTGGGATCAAGCTCCACATTGGGCTCTGCTCTAAGCATTGAGCCTGTTTGAGATTCTCTCCCTCTCCACTGCCCCTTTGCCCTGCTTGCACGCGTATGTCCTCTCTCTTAAAAAATATTATAAAATAAAATAAAATAAAATAAAATAAAATAAAATAAAATAAATAAAGCTATATGTACAAAATAGGCAGTGGGTGGCATTTGGCCCATCTGCAACAGTCTGTGGAATCTTGGTTTATAGAGTTAGAATTTGTTTAGCTTCAACTTCAGTCTCCTCAATCCCCCCCCTTTTTTTAACTTTTGCATCCCACTCCTTATAGAATCAATTTCCTTCTTTCTGAAATGCATCCTCTTATAGGTCCTTACGATCATCCCGAAAGCATAACCACTCTGACAGCAAGAAACTCCCGAAGGCCTTTAGTCTAGAGTTCCATTTGATGGGTAAGGATTTCAGGCTCCATGTAAAAAAAAAAATTCCAAGTTCTGATTATTTTCTTCAAAAGATCTTACTCAAATACAAAACCGTATCTACCCTATAGTCAAAGCTATCCAATCATTATGTAAATAAGGACCAAAATTCAATGCGAGAAAATAAAAATAGCTGATTTGTTAGAATGATTTTTTTTTCTAGTTATGTTTGTTCAAGAGAGAAATTTTTTTAACGCTCTTGTTTTCAATCGATTCAACTTTCTTTTCTTTACAGCAAAAAATATTTCTAGCTTTCAAGTACGTTGGTACAATACCAATATTTAAATAGAATGACATTGGCTCCCCTTTGTAAGTTTCCAATTTCTCAAAGAATACCTTAAGGAAAGCTCGTGACAACTCCATGCAGTTAGCTGTCTGAATGACATAAATGCTTTGAACACTGATTCCCAGAAGTGTACTCCGGTCCTTCCCAAGAGGACCGATGACCACCCCATGTGCTGGCAACAGCCGTCCTCTTGATGTAAGAATTGTACTGCATAATCACAGCCCAGCCTCCATCAGTGTCATTTGTGTTGCTGATTTAATTCCAAGTGTATGTTGATCCTAATGCCCTTGGCAATGGGTATTTGGGGGTGGGGAACCTGCTATTACACTACAACTGGAATCAGCTTAATCTAATTTTTCATGTTTATTTATTTTGAGAGAGATAGCACATGCAAGTGGGGGAGGGGAGGAGGAGAGAGCCAGAGAGAGAGAGAGAGAGAAGGAAAGAGAGAGAGGAAGAAGGATCTCAAGCAGGCTCCACGCTGTCAGTGTAGAGCCCAACACAGGGCTTGATCTCACAACCCATGTGGTCATGACCTGAGCGAAAATCAAGAGTCGGATGCTTAACCAACCGAGTCACCCATGTGCTCCTAGAATAACCTTAACCTTACATACTCTTGGTCTTTGATGATTACTATCATAATGCAATATTCTGTATCAGTTATCTGTCACCACATAATAAGTTGCCTCAAAACTTAATGGCTTAGGGGTGCCTGGGTGGCTCAGTCGCTTAAGCGTCTGACTTCGGCTCAGGTCATGATTTCGCAGTTTGCGGGTTCAAGCCCTGCATCGGGCTCTGTGCTGACAGCTAGCTCAGAGCCTGGAACCTGTCTTAGGATTCTGTCTCTCCCTCTCTCTCTCTCTCTGACCCTCCCCTGCTCGCGCTGTCTCTCTCTGTCTCTCAAAAATAAGTAAAAAAACATTAAAAAATTTTTTAAAAAACTTAATGGTTTAAATAGGCAACTATTTCTTATCTCTCAAAGTCTGTGATACTTTTCTGGGCTGGGCTACTTTATCTTTTCTGGGCTCACTGATGTGTCTGTCATCAGCTGCTTGGATGAGTGGTCCTAGATGGTCTAGGATGGCCTCACTCACATGTCTGGCACTTGGCAGGTTTGAACGGAGTACCTACGTTACCTCTGTAGTGAACGCTATGGTATGCAGCCCATGACCCCCTCTTCAGGGCAAAGATTTTCCCCACAGTGTATAGAAGTGCTGCCCACTGACCACGTCCTGCTGAGCCTCCACCCCAAAGACTGCAAAAAAGAGCTTCCTAACACAAGTTCATATTCCTTCCTCAAGGGCGGCCCTTATCCAATGACTAATGCAGACATTAAAATGCTTCACCCCTTGGCCTCCACTGGAAACAATTGTCAAGGGCCATCTCGGCTCTCGAGCTCCTCAAGGGATCGGCTGAGACCTTGTCTCACGTGCGCTGCACCTAAACTTCCCCTATGACCACTCACACATTTATTACTGCCTTACAGCTGTTGCCAACAGCACTCTCCAGTAAACTGCCTGCTTGAAAGTCTCAACCCAAAAATCTGTCTTCTGAGATGACCCAAGATGTCCTCTATGTGGCTCCTTGTCTGGCAGCAGGCTTCATTGGGCTCACTCACCTGAAGGTGGTTATCGGGTTCGCAAGAGCATGGAAGTAAGCCACCAAGTCTTTTCAGACTCAGAACTTGTACCGCTTCTTTTCTGTCACATGATTTTGGTCAAAGGTATCAGTCAATAAAATAATTTTGAGTGAGTTAAATAATCTTAATAGTGATGAAGATGATGACAATGACCTTTCAATGCTTCATCTATCATGGGCACCGTTCTAAGCACTATATTTATAATAACTTTTTAATACCATAACCTTATAAGGTAGGTACCCATGTTATCCCTTTTTATCATGAAGAGACAGAGGTTCATCAAATATTTCCCCACATGAGCTAAATCTAGCACATGAAATGAATGAAACGCCTCTGATCCTAAAGTGCACGTGGGGGACACAGCTCTGTGATGTACAAAGCGGTCATTCCAACTGGCTGATTTCACTCTGGGGCTTTAAATCATTGAACAAATGCTAACACTAGAGAGACGTTTCCATTGATTTCAGAATTTTATCAAACCACTAAGACTCGGGTGAAGCAGGGACGGTGGGAGTCTTCACTCCTTCTGGACTTTTTTGGGCTACAGATATTGTGTGGTCTTCAGTGCACCTGTGCTCTGGACCTTTATTCTTGATTTTTCTCTGCAGAAAGAATTTCACTGGAAGGATCAGTTTGGCGATGCAGATGCCCTGCTGTGCATCGAAGCAGACATTTCAAGCATCGAACCAGCTCATAGTTGAATAGAGGTAGATTTAGTTACTGATCCCCTGTATTTATGCTCTTCCTTTTATTTTATTTTTTAAAATTTTTAATGTTTTATTTATTTGAGAGAGAGAGAGAGAGAGAGAGAGAGAGCAAGTGCATGAGTAGAGGAGGGTCAGAGAAAGAGACACACAGAGTCCAAAGACATGCTCCAGGCTCTGAGCTAGCTGTCAGCACAGAGCCCGATGCAGGGCTTGAACCCGCAAACTGCGAAATCATGACCTGAGCCAAAGTCAGACACTTAACTGACTGAGCCACCCAGGCTCCTCTGTCTGCCTTTTATTTTAATGACTGCTTTTTTTTTTCCATCCCCCCATGATAATCAGGAACTATTTATTTATGGCTACCCAAATACTACCAGAGGCAACATGGACTTAGCCAAGAGCCTTCTATAGCCACGAACTAACTAGCCATCTTGTCATTCCTCTAATGTAATCATTTGTGCAGGCGTGGGAGAGCCCTGTTGGCACCATTTCCACCCCGCTGGTTTGGCTGGCTGGATGACTGGTCTGCCTGGCTGGGCAGGCATTCCCTTTCTTCCTCACTATCTGGCACATTCTTGACAAAGAGGCTGAGTTGATCATGGGAATGCAAGTTGCTGTCTTCTCCATACTAGAATTTCCAAACAAGCTTCTAGAGAACAAAAGGAGAGTTTAAATACCCTACAATTACAGCATATGCATTTCTCACCATTGTGATATCATAAGAGGCCCAGTGTTGTCTCCGTGGATTCTCAACCTGCAGTTCTAGCACCTTCCTGTCACTCGTACCATAGCTAGAACCCTACAGATATGATTCATGGTATAAACACACAGCCTGACCCCGTAAAAGTAAAATAAAACATTATCTTGCCAAGCAGGGCATGGCTCAGTTGTATTCTTTAAAATTTGGTCTACAATGTGTTATCAGAACATTTGGCCTGAGAAGGGAGGGCACGATCCAACTACTCCATCTAAAATGTGATCACTGACTTAAAAAAATTATAACTATGCCCCTGGCAGTTTGTAAAATCATTAATGAAAGGTGACTGAGCACCAGTAAAATTTGAAAGGTTCCCCAATGAATGGCAGCCAACCAAATCAGAATATTAATTTTGATTTTTTTTTGTATTTATCACTTGTTGAGCACATTAAACTAACAGAGCTCAATGTTAGGTTTCTCGACCTCAGTATTATTATTGATATTACTTTCACGGTATGATTTTCACCCAGGGAAATTATTTTGATGAATTTCTCTTTGGACCAAGGAAAGATTCTATCTCATTTCTGACTCATAAAAGTTGCCATTTCATTCACTTCAGTCGGCAATGGCAAAAATAATTCTCTGAAGTTGTCCGGCTACTCATGCCCTCTTTCATATTATATTTGGGTTTGTCTACTTCTATAAGTAGGACAGGGCCATAACCTGATGAAAGAATTCCGGGAGTCCCTGCCTTCTTGTCTCCACAGGTTGCTGGACATTGTATGCGCCTGACTCAGGAAAGCCCCACCTCACTAAATAGGGCCGAACTTCTCAACCTGAAAGAACACCAGCATTTTTATTCACAGAGCAATGTGCTAAAAAAGGCTGTTAGCAAATGATTTGTTATAACTGAGTTAAAAAATGTGTAGAACTCTCTGGGTTTTTTTAGCTGGGTCTCTATTTGTTCTTACCTTAGGTGACTGAGATGTCAAAAAAGAGGCAGTGAAATGAATCTTTTAAGAAATTGACCCAAATAAGAGCAAATACAGGCTTTAAGGCAGCTTGTTTTCTCTTGAGTCCTTCCATTCCCCTGATCACATCCTGTTCCAGGAGAATTAAAATCAAATCATCAGTTAATTGTATCTATATGCACAGATATTTTCTTCAGTGTTCAAATCCCTTTGAAATTGTCTTCCCTTTGGCTGTTAATTTCTTATTAAGTGTGTTTTTGGTACAAGCCTGAAATATCATTAAGTTGCCACAGATGGTTCTGCCTTGATCACATTTTTTCCTCAGTCAGTTTTTCCCTTGATGTAGCTAGGAGCCAGCTTTCTGCTTTGATTTGCCTGAGATTTTGAAAACATGAAATGCAAATGTCATTTTACACCATAAACTGGACTAAATTTCTTTTCCTCCTCAGAATTCCTTGGAGGAGCTTTGTTTACATTGATTTCGGTTGTTTGGCCATTCCTAGCCATGTAGCATATGGATTATATCCCAGAAATTTGTTTGATTCAGTCTTTGTGATCGACTGAAGGCATTTATCAAAACCATTAAAATAAACCCACTTTTCATTCATTTATCTGTCTAGATGTTCTAGATGTCTAGATGTTCTAGACAGATGTGTTTTAGGATCAGCATTTCAAGCCACTTCCACCATGTGTCCACTTCTTTATGCCACTGTAAACCTGACCAGTAGTTCTTAGAAATAGCCATATGTACAATAAAAGGATTGGTAGGTGTCAATGCTGATATTTTAAAACTATTTTTGCAGATTCATGTACAATTTTTTTAGTGTTTATTTTTGAGAGAGAGAGACAGACAGAATACAAGTGGGGGAGAGCAGGGAGAGAGAGGAAGACCCTGAATCCAAAGCAGGCTCCAGGCTCCAAGCTATGAGCAGAGAGCCCGACTCGGTGCTCAAACCCGTGAACTGTGAGATCATGGCCTAAGTCAATGCTGGATGCTTAACTGACTGAGCCATCTAGGCAGCCCCCCCAAATTTTGTTTTATGTGCTGTATAGTAGCGTCCCCTTCCAAATATCTACAGACAAAGAGCTACCTCTTGATTCAAGCTCTGGGTATTTTAAGGATCGAAGCCTAATTAACCTTGATTATGGACCTTCAACAGCCACTGTAGTGCTGTGGGCTGTGCGTATATTCTTGGTGAATTACAGACTGATTACCTAAAAATCACAGGCTGTGAAGAGACTTTTAATTTGCAATTAAACTGCAGAACTGATTAAATAATATTTAATACATTCTACGAAATTAACTTCAATCTAGAAGGTATACTAGAGCCCCTTGAAAATGATCAACACTATAGAAACCATAATTGGTGGTAAACATGATGCAAACAGTCCGGGAAAATAAAAAGCAGCATCGGATTGTGACCAATAAAGAGCTTGGACATTCCTATAACCAGTTAACATGTGCCCCTACTTCTTTCTCCTTTCCCATTCTTGGAAGAAGAGTTAAAAAAAGGAAATAATATGGGAGGTGATGCTGTGTATATCTTTCTTGTTCACTTAAAGTGCTTATTATTCTTGTTCATTTGTGGTTTACATGGATCGCTATAAGTATCTGTACTGGTATGTATGGGACGTAAACAGTAGTAGAAACATAGAATACAATTATAGCTTAACACAACATAACGAACTCAGCTTATGTCTATTACTGCAACCCCAAACAATGGCAGAAACGGAGTGAGTCTGCTTTATGTCCAAGTCAATTCTCCTCCTGAATATCCAAGTAATGACGATGCGAATAAAGGAGGCAGTTTACAGAAGTTAATGTTAACCGCCTCATCTCCTTAGCAACCCCCATGAAGCAAGAAAAAGTGCTGTCCGATGACAATGCAGTGTTTTTGTTCCATCTCTCCCTACAGGTCACGTCCAGGTTAGGACTGGCAAAAATTGCCTTTAGTGAACTCTCATAGTCTGGTGCTCTGAACGCAAGTGTTCCTTCACCCCCCTCTGCTAAAGCTAAAGCCCGGGTGAAAATTGTCATTGATTTTGTAGAAATGTTAGAAAATATTCACACCAGACCTCTTCACTCCACAAATGAGGAAACCAAGTTTCAGGGAAGTAACAGGACTTGCCTGATATTACTCAGCTGGTTGGCTACACTCAATACAAATAACAATTACACCATGATTCAGATCCTGAGGAAACTGTTGTTATGTTACTTTGAAATGCAGTTATATTTCCCCACAGGAATCATGTGAAATGGGGGCACTTGCAAAATGAGCATTTTGTTAAGATGAAGAATGGAGGAGGGGTGCCTTGGGGGCTCAGTAGGGTAAGCGCCCGACTCTTGGTTTTGGCTTAGGTCATGATCTCATGGTTCTTGAGTTTGAGCCCCACATTGGGTCTGTGTGCTGATGGTGTGAACATTGCTTGGGATTCTCTTTCTCTCCCTCTCTCTCTGCCCCTCCTCTACTCACACTCTCTCTCGAAATAATAAATGAACTTAAAAAGAAAGATGAGGAATGGTGGTAAACCGTATGTGGAGTATAATTTTCATTTTTATGTCTGTATAATAGGCCTGTGTGGAATGACACAGTAAATACCATTAACAACAAAGGGTGCTTAGGTTATAATTTCAGCACTGGGAGACAAGAATATTAATTAAAAGGCTAATAATAAAATAACATTAGAGTTAGAGGTACTGACCCCCCACACAGTCAAAGATCCACACATAACTTTGGACTCCATGCAAAAACTTAACTACTCATAGCCTACTGTTGACAGGAAGCCTTACAGACAATATAAACAGTTGGTTAACACCTATTTTGTATATTTATTATACACTGTATTCTTAGAATAAAGGAAGTTAGAGAAAAAGAGAATATTATTAATAAAATCATAAAGAAGAGAAAATACTGGGGCACCTGGGTTGCTCAACTGGGTAAGCGTCCGACTTCAGCTCAGGTCATAATCTCAGGGTTCGTGAGTTCAAGACCTGCATTGGGCTCTGTGCTGACAGCTCAGAGCCTGAAGCCTGCTTCGAATTCTATGTCTCTGTCTTTCTCTGTCCCTTCCCGGCTCGTGCTCTGTCATTCTCTCTCTCCTTCTCTCTGTCAAAAATAAATAAACATAAAAAGTATTTCAAAGGGGTGCCTGGGCGGCTCAATCAGTTATGCGTCCGACTTCAGCTCAGGTTATGATCTCACGGTTCATGAGTTGGAGCCCTGTATCAGGCTCTGTGCTGATGGCTCGGGGCCTAGAGCCTGCTTCCGATTCTGTGTCTCCCTCTCTCTGCTTCTCTCTCTCTCTCAAAAATCAACATTAAAAACAATTTTTAAAAAGAATTTAAAACAAGAAGACAAAATACATTTAGAGTTCTGCATAGTAAAAAATCCACATGTAACTGAACCTATGCAGTTCATCTTTTTTTTTTAAAGGTTAAATGTAATTCCTCTCATTTATTTTTTGTCCTTTTTTAGTTACTGCAACACTTAGGTACCACAAATGGCCATATTTTAAGTGCAGAATTGGATTAGTTTTGACAGTTACATATACCTATGTACATACAACCCAATCCAGAATATAGACTATTTCTATCACCTCAGAAAGTACACCCAACCCTAACGCAATCCTACTTGGATTTTTATTACCATTGATTTATTCCACCTGCTTCTGTACTTCTCATAAACAAAATCATAAAGAGTTTACTTTTGTATTGCTCTGACTTCTTTAACTCAACATACTGTGAGATTCGTTTAAACTGTTGCATATATCAGTGTTCATTTTTTAAAATCCTAGTGCAGTATTCCATTATATGATTATAATACAACTTGTGTAGCCATTCTTCCATGGACTTTTAGGTTGCTTCCAGTTTTAGACTCTTATGAGTAAAGCTCCTATAAACATCCATGTACAGCTCTTAGTATGAAAATATGTTTTCATTTCTCTTGAGTAAATACCTAGGGATGGACTCTCTGGGTCAGACAGTAGGTGTATATTGAATTTTATAAGAAATTACCGGATGATATCCCAAAACAGTTGTATCATTTTACACCTCTACCTGCAAAATATGAGAGTTCCAGTTGCTCCACATCCTGACCCACATTTGATGCTGTCAGATATTTCAATTTTAGCCATTTGAGTGGGTGTGTAGTGACATCTCATTGTGGTTTTAATTTACATTCCCTGGCAGCCTAATGATACTGAGCGCATCTTCATGTGGTTAACGGTTACATGTAGATCTCTGTCGGTGAAATTTCTGTTCCAGTATTTTGCACATTTTTATTGGTCTGTCTTTTTAGTTTTGATTTTAAAAGGTCTTTATATAGTCTCTTTTCAAGTTCTCTGTCAGTCTGTGTCTTACCCTTTGTTTCCTTCCTTCTTTTTTACTTTGTCCCCTCCTTCCCTCCCTCCTCTCTCTCTTCTTTTCCTTCTTTCCTTCCTTCTTCTTCTCCCCCACAATCTCTATTTCTCCCTCCTTTCCCCATGCTTTATTTCTTCTTTCTCTCCCTTCCATAGATTTTATTTTTTAGAGCAGATTTAGGTTCACAGAAAAATTTAGGGGAAGGTATAGAAATTTCCCATATGCCCTATGCGCCCACACATGCATAGCCTCTCCCATTATCAACATCTCCACACCAGAGTACATTTGTTACAATTGATGAACCTACATTGACACACCATTATCATCCAAAGTCTATACATTAGGTTCACTCTTCATGTTGTACATTCTGGGTCTGGACAAATTTGTAAGGCCATATATCCACCATTTTAGTATCATACAGAGTAGTTTCGCTGCCTGAAAGGTCCTCTGTGTTCTGCCTAGTCATCTGTCCTTGCCCCCATCCCTTGGTGACTACCGATCCTTTAAATATCTCCTTATTTTTGCTTTTTCCAGAATGTCATATAGTTGGAATCAAACAGTATGTAGTCTTTCCAGATTGGCTTCTTACACTTAGTAATATGCATCTAGGGTTCTTCTAGGTCTTTTTATGGCATAATAGCTTACTTCTTTGTAGCACTGAATAATATTCCATTGTCTGGATGTACCAGTTTATCCATCCTTTGTTTCTTTAATCATCTCTATAAAGAGCAGAATATTTAAATTTTAATGCAGGACATTCTCTTTCCTTGTCCAGTTAGTGCTTTCTGTGTCTGGTTTAATAAATGTTCACCTACCCGTAAGGCTATATATTTTGCTATGTGTTCTTCTGGAAAATGTAGAATTTTAGATTTTATGTTTTGGTCTATGATCCATGATTGGTCTATGACCAATTACTTTTGGAATGTGTGCAGTAGAGAATCAAGTTTCAATTTTTCTTTGCATGTTTATCCAATTATTCTAGCACTGTATGTTGGAAAGACATTATTTTCCTTTTAAATTCCTTGTGTTTTCCAAAGATTTCTTATATATGTTTAAATTAATTTATGTACTCATTAATGTCTTCCATGGATCTATATGTTTGTCCTTATATCAACACCACATGTTGTTTTGATTACCATAGTTTTACAGTAAATACTGAAATCAGATAACTATGAGTTTTCCAAGTTCGTTCTTTTTCAGCAGTTTTGTCTGTTACATATATATTAATTTCCATACTAATTATATAAAATTTTGTACAATTTTGTTCTACAAAAAAAGTTTCTTAAAACAAGATTTATGGAGCTCCTGAGTGACTCAGTAGGTTGAGCATCCAACTCTTGATTTTGGCTCAGGTCAGGATCCTGGGGTCATGGGACCAAGCCCCACATTGGGCTATGCGCTGAGTCTGCAGCCTGCTTGAGATTCTCTCTCTCTTCCTTTGCCTCTGCCCACTCTTGCTCTCTTTCCTTCTCTCAAAAAAAAAAAATAAATAACACCCCCCCTGGATTTTAATTGGGATTGTACTGAACCTCTAGATGAATTGGAGAGAATTAGTATCTTAACAATATTGGGTCTTCCAATTCATTTACTTAGGTCTTCTTTAATTTATCTCAACAATATTTTGTAATTTACAGTATAGAGGTCTTTTCTTTCCTTTAAATTCAGTCCCGAGGCGCTGGGTGGCTCAGTCAGTTAAGTGTCTGTGACCCTTGATTTTGGCTCAGGTCATGATCACACTCACAGTCGTGAGACCGAGCCCCGTTTTGGGTTCTACACTGGGCATGGAGCCTGCTTAAGATTCTCTCTCTCTTCTCCTTCTGCCCTCCCCAAAATAAATAAATAAATAAATAAATAAATAAATAAATAAATAAATTCAGTACTAAGTATTTTTGATGCTGCTATAAATGGTAACATATAAAAATTTTATTTTCCAAATATTTTCTGCTAGTATATAGGAATGCAATTAATTTTATATATTGTACTCTTCAATGTTATTGAATTTACTTCTGTTTCTGTAGTTTTTTGTAGATTCCTTAGGATTTTGCCTCTGTACCAATACCTTTTACTCATTTTCCTTACCTTACTACATGGGCTCAGTCCTCTAGATCACTGTCAAATAGAACTGGTTCAAGTTTATATTCTTGCTTTGTTCTTGGTCTTAGAGGAAAAGCATTCTATACTTCTCTGTTATGTGGGATGTTATCTATTACCATTTAACAAACTAACACAAAAGCTAGTGCCTAAAAACCAAACTGCTTTATCACTTCTCACAGATCTGTGGATTGGCTAGGGACTTCCTCTGCAAGTTTCTCCTAGGCTAACCCACGTGGATGCATTCACCATGACGTACAGCATGAGGTACTTGACTCTGCTGGGATGCTAGCACAGCTAGGCCTTCATGAAATCTCAGGACCTTTCTCTCCATGTGGTCTCTCATCTCAATAGTCTGATGAAGGCTTCCTTACACAGCTGCAAGAGCATGTCAAAGAGCAACTATGGAGGCTGTGAGGCCTCTAAATCCTCGGCCCAGAAGTCAGACAGGACACTTCTGCCACATCTCTTGGTCAACAGAAGCCATAGTACCCGCCTTAATTCAAGGAGAGAGGAAATAGGGATCCCTGTTTTTGGGGAGAAGTAGTATGTATGTGATTGTTGGTAGCCACATTTTCAGAAAAACTACATTAGTTGTAGATTTCTTGTAATTGTCATATGTTATAGAAATTCCCCTAGATTCCTAGTGTGCTAAGAATTTTTTTTTTTTATCACAAGAGAGTACTGACTTTCATCACATGATTTTACTGCATCTCTTTAAATGATCATATAGTTTCTCTCCTTTATTCTGTTAATGTTCAAAGAATTATATTGCCTGATTTTCAAATGCTAGGGCAACCTTTATAGCTGCCATTTATTAAGGACCTCCTATGTGCTAAGAACTTTCTATGCATTATTCATTCTTACTTTTCCTGAAAGGTAGGCATTATTTTCCCATTCTATAGATAAGAAAATTGTGTCTCTGTGTTGAATTTACTTGCCCAGGGTCCCTCAGCTAGTAAGTGGCAAATCCAAAACTCAAATATAGGTCACCTGACTCCAAAATCACCATTTTCTTTCTACATCCTTAAAAAGGAAGTGGGAATCTTCCAGAGGCAAATTTTTCTAGTTTCATAATTTTGATACTTATTTATATGTAGGTCTGACCTTTGAACTTCTTGAAAGCTCCTTATTATATATGGACCTGGTGTTGCCCACTTTTGCACTCGACAGTCTACAGTTTTTTTTTTATCAAAGGCTGAATCTCAACATATGAAGAAAAATTAGAAATTACTAAAGCTTCAACATTTTAGCTTCCCTCACAGATTCAAGTCACATCACAGTGGCTGAGTAAAATCAGAAAAGTGCAAACAAAAATAACATTACAGACCATTTGGCCCCAAATCTAACGCTACTGACTCCCAAATATGATTAGATAGGATAGGAACATACAAAATAATGTATTATATTTCCATCAAACAGAAAAAACGATCTTTGATATGACAAAAATGTCAAAGTACGGTGAGCCTTTGACTCAAAAATTGCAACTCTTCCTACACTACTACCCTACTTAAAACTATATTCATGAAAATTGCCCTTTGTCACAGCACAAGGGGGAATAAGATTCTGGTTCTAGTCACATTAAGTGCTTTTAGTCATATTGAGAAGTTATCTGCAATTAATCAGAATTTCCCCCACTGCAAAAGATACATTTTTGTAAGTCACAATACAATCATCCTTCCTGATATAATAATTACAAAGCTTTGTCTCTATCATCATGCTACTCTGTGTCTGTAAATTATCCCTTATATGAATGTGAGCCTTTACCATGAATCATACTTAAAAACAATGCTTGGATGCCTAAAACTATGCAATGGCTATCTCTTGGTTAAAATATTTCCATAGATGGCATCTCTATAATAGTCTGAATTTATAGTTCCAAGAAAAGAAACTGGGCCAGTATCAAGAAATGGCCTTATATAACACAGACATCCTTGGTAGTATAATATAATTCTGTCCAGAATTACTTGTGCCACACACTGCTCACCGCTCCTGATTCACCCATTTTGATTGGCAATCTCTTTTAAAATGTCAACAATCTTGAGGGTTAACACATTAACCCAATGATAAAGCCAAGTAACAATCTCTAAATTATGCATAGTGTTCTGTATTTTGTAAAGAACAATTATACTTTGGAAATTATAGTTGGGAATTATTCCTACCTCTTTGTTGTTATTTATTTTTTTAACGTTTATTCATTATTGAGAGAGAGAGAGAGAGAGAGAGAAAGAGAGAGAGAGAGAATGCGCACGTGAGTGGGGGACAGGCAGAGAGAGAGAGAGGAGACACAGAATCTGAAGCAGGCTCCAGGCTCCGAGCTGTCAGCACAGAGCCTGACGCAGGGCTCAGACCCATGAGCGGCAAGATCATGACCTGAGCCGAAGTTGGATGCCCAACCTACTGAGCCACCCAGGCGCCCCTATTCCTACCCCTTTTAATCTTCCTCAGAACCATATGACTGAGGTGGTTATAAGTGGTGGTAGTAGCCACAGTACTATTAATGATAAAACCCTTGGATAACACATATTATATACCAGACACTGTTTTAAGTACCTTACATAGATTAATTCATTTGATCATCACATCAACCTGATACCATAGCTGCTGTTTTCTATTACCATTTTTAAAGATGTTAAAGCCGGGGTGCCTATAAACAAACAGATTTGGTCTCTCTCCTCACAGGGAGCTTTTATTCTAGCCATAAAGAGAAAATAAATTTCACTCAGTAATAAGTTATATGAAAACAATTTAAAAGATCCTGTGAAAGACAGTGATGGGGGGGAAGGTGCTTTTGATCGAGATCTAGGAAGTCCATTCTGAGCAGAAGACATTGGAGCTAAGACATGAATAAGAGGAAAGCAGCAGCCATGTATAAAATTTTAGAGCAGAGTTCATCAGGAAATAAGAATAGACATAACTCTAAGGTGGTAATGACTTTGAAAAGAAAGAAAATGAGTGTGGCTACAGTGTAGAGATTGGGGAACATCAGAACAGGAGATGAGAGACGTCAAAGGGACATAGAAGGATTTGGGATATTGCTCCGGGTGAAATAGAAAATCCCAGAAGGCTTTTAGCAGGGGGAGTGTCATGATCGGATTTTACATTTAAAATGGCTATTTCTGGCTGCTTTGTAGAGAAAGAACCTTAAAGGGTTAAAAGTGGAAGCAGAAAGGCCAGTTAGGAGAATACTGCATAGTTTGCATGAGAAATGATGAAGGCACAGTCTAGACTGGCAGCAGGAGAGATGGCGAAAAGTAAATGGATGTGGGACATGTTTTGTACTCATGGCCAGTAAGGAGAGAACGTGGAGGAAAAATCAGGTTGCTCGGACTAAATTTATGTAATTATTGGCTACCCTTCAAAAGTTAGTTTTAATTCTAGCAGGACGAAGTGGATATTTTAATTGTGAGAGGGAAGAAGAGGAGGGAGATGAAAAGGGTGACAGAGGAGGACAGGGAGAGGGAAGAAGGGACATGGAGAGAGAGATTTTGGAGTAAGGAGCACTGAGGAGTAGGTTCCAAGGGGGTTGCCACAGTTCAAGGCTTTAGACAGTAGAAGCTCCCTAGATGTGGAAGAGCAGATATTTACTATTATGTAATGGAAGGCCAATTTAGCATAGAATCTCTGCCCATTGTAAAATAAAGCCAGATAGACTTCACGTGATTTCTAGACTGTGAGATATTTTTAGGTGTTTATGCTCATAAAACGTGGCTTTCCCCTTTATCCTCCCGACCGACATTCCCCCTTCCAAGTGACAAGCATTATAGAATTCAGTCAAATGAACTTAATTTTTCTTTCGCTTCTTTACCAGAGAGTGATTTAGCAGAGTGCTGCTGTGTATAAGAGAAGCATACGTCTCTTGTGCATCCTCACCAGTCTGTGAGAGCCTGATAAATGTTCAATCACTCTAATGACCTAAGACTTCTTCCTGGATGTCCTTAGGCTTTTCTCTGGGGTGTAAAGACTACATTATTCTGGGAAACAGTAGCAGTAATGGTTTGGTCAATTAGTGTGAGTATTAGCTGTGACTAGGTCCAAATGATGAAATGGTAGTTTTAAGCATTTTCAATGTAAGGCACAATCTATCTAAAACCTCTTTTGTAGATTAAATCAAGTTATAGCCCATATTTCATCAAACTCCATTTAACAAAGCTTGCCAAGACGTGGAGGCTCGCTCGCTCTCAACCTTGTTTCTCCTTTGCCTCCCTCTCCTGTCAAGCCCTGTTCTAAGGAGAAGAGGATGTGAAAATCATTTGCAAAAGTATGAATGTCTAATAATTCATCGAAATAATTGGGATATTTGCTCCTCCAGGAACAGTCTCATTTCCACAGGAAAACGAGAAATTCTGAGCCACAAAAGATGAAATCTCAGTTTTGGATTTGTCCATCAAGGAAATGGACAGAGCAAATAAATCAAATGCCCATTGTATTAGTCAGGGTTCCCTAGAGAAATAGAACCAATAGCACAGAACCAATAAGGTATGGGTGTGTGTATGCATGTAAGCATGTGCAGATTTATTTTCAAGAATTGGCTTGCAAGATTATGGAGGCTGACAAGTTTAAGTCTTGAGTGTGGGCCAACAGTCTGGAAAGCCAATGGTAGAGTTCCAGTTCAATGGCAGACCTTCACATGATTGGATGATGGAGGGCATCTACTTCACCCAAAGTTCACGGATTTAAATGTTAAGCTCATCCAAAAATATCCTCATACTTGACACATAAAATTAACCATCACACCGTCTTTTGATAAGAACTGTGAAAAATATGGTTCAGTTTGTTTACTTCTTATATAGTTTGTGTCCCTTGTTATATATTTTTTAATGTTTTATTTATTTATTTTGAGAGAGTGTGTGCATGGGGGTGTAGTATAGGGAAGAGAGAGAGGCTCCCAAACAGGCTCCACGCTGCCAGTGAAGAGCCCGAGGGGGACTCAAACCCACAAACCCTGGGACCCAATCACATGAACCATGCGACCACAACCCAGGCAGAAACCAGAAGTCAGAAGCCCAACCAACTGAGCCACCCAGGTGCCCCTCCCTCATTGTATTTGATCCTCTTGTTTTCAGTTCTATTCAAGCTAAAGATAGTTACATATATATTGTCATGTTTGACATGTTTTACTCTTCTATATGGATATGATATGATCAAGAGCTTATAGGTAATTAATTATCAATTCCAATTTGACAAACTTTTATACTGAGCCCTTATTATATATATGCTAGGGATTACAGAAAAAATAAAAAATAAGTAAGACATGGTCCCTATTGCCACATGACAGGCAGACTGCTAATACGCCTATAAAAACATAAACACGATAAAGAGAGATTCAGAGAAGGGAGACATCATCTCCCAATGAGAGAATACGTCTATTCCTCCCTTCTTTCCTTCCAACACTTATTAAGTTCTACTATAGGTCAGTTACTATTTTAGGTTTTGTAAATACAGTAGTTAAAGAAAGAAAAAGAAACTCCCTGCCCTCATGGATTTTAGTTTCACACTAAATAAGAAAACAAGTAAGTAGAGTGGCTTCAGGGCCTGATAGTCTTTCAGAGAGTGGGAAGTTAAATGAACAATAAAATGGGGTAACGAGACAGAAGATGACCAGCACTGCTACTTAAGTTAGGGTAGTCAGGCCTTTCTTTCTACGGAGTGGCATTTGAGCTGATCCCTGAATGAAGGGAAGGCATTCTCTATGCCTGGGTCTAAGGGAAGAACATTACAGTCCAAGGGCATAGCCAATGTAAAGCCTCTGAAGAAGAAATGAGTTTGGGGTGCTTAGGAAAACCTTTAGAGCGGTGGCATCTGTAAAGGAATTCAAAGAAGAGGTGAGATTTTTACAAGATTAGGGAAAGAGAAAGAAGTGCTGGTTTAGAAACACAAAACTTTCAAGGACAGTTTTAGGTCTGTATTAATGTGGCTTTGTAACATTGAATCAGAGGAGTTTGAATATATTGTATATTGTAATCTTAAGTCTTCGATTTCCTTTCCATTTTTACACAAGTAATGAGCAATTAAAGACATTATGAAATATCTGAGCATAAGCCTTCTCCAAAACCATGAAGAAGAAGGGTGAGATAGTCAGGGGGACTATCCAGAGTACATAGAAAGTACTGGAAAGTCCTCTTTCCTCAAAGACCTCTGCTCTGTAATTTCACAATGGGATTAATATGAAGCAAATAGCTCTTTTTATGTGCCTCAGGAGAAGGTGGAGTCTATCTGCCATTCACATCAAAGTGAGAATAAGTTTGACCAGGTAACTGGATACTTTCTATGTATGCCAACCCAATCTCAGGTACTCAGGAGGCCTAAAAGATATCTCATCTAACCACCTCCTGACGCTTTTGTCTCCACCAAGCAACTGCCCATCTTATAATGACCAGAACTCATGATCTTTCTGAGGTATCCCATCCCATCATCGGTCAGCTTTAATTACATCACTGCCCTCTCAACACTTAGCCATGGGGCTGAGACCTATACCTGTATCAGTTCGAGTTTTTACTTACAGACAACAGAATCCATTCTAGCGAGCTTAAGCAGAAAGGGAATCTTTACAGTTGCTAGATAACTCACAGAACGTCTGGGAGTGTGCAGGACTGAACCCTGGATACCGCATGGCAACGACACGGCCAAGGACAATGCCCAACCACACCGTGGGGACACTCCAGCAGAAATTCCACTAACACCACTATCACTCAGCACCTCTGATTTTGGAACAAACAGTAGAACTTCTGCCAAACTAAAAACCTCTAGTTTTCTGGAAGATTCTCTTTATTCACAGCCACCACCTCCCTCTGGAATTTAACAGACAAGTGCCTCTGAATGGTGAAGCCTAGATCACATGCAGACACTTAGATGCAAAAGAATCTGTAAAGTGCAGTTTTGTGATTGCAAAACTCTTAGTAAAGGAAAGTATGGTAGGAGAGGATTGAAAGTGGTATTGAGTGGGCAATTTACAGTATTTTTCATATTTCCCCCCTGAGCTTTCTTGGGATTAAACAACTCTAGTTCCTTGAAATATTGGAGGTCACTGAGGATTTGGGTCTGTTCACCATCCTGGTACTTCTCTGAGCACATCCCAGTATAAATCCATCAAAATGTTAAGCTGAGAATTGGGTACAGTTTTCAGTTATATTTTAACCTGTGCAAAATGGAGGTGGCCTATTGCCTATTCTAGAAACTGAACATCTATTAATATAGCCACATAACACTGTTGACTCATGGCACCTTCTCAGTAAGACAGGAAGTCTTCTTTACATGTCCCTCACTTGTATAAGGCAATCCACCCCAAAACAGTATTATTGTATTTGCAATACTTGTTTTATACACAAAAGCAAAACATGAAAATGCGTCACTATTAAATTTCATCTTGTTAAAATCTGAATCCACAACCTGATATCAATAGGCTCAAGAGATGAGGAAAATGTACTTTCCCATCCAAGCCATTATCCCTTCTGGCTTTATATCTACTGATGGTTGGCTACGCATGTCAACTATGTCCTCACTCAATTCATTAATAAAAATGATTGGTATGAAAAGGCCTAAGACACACACTCATTAGAGATGGGTTAATATTGATCTATTAATTAGGACAAAGAGAATCTAACCCAATATGTCTCAACACAATCATCTGGCCCCAATTTATCCATCTTATGCATAGGATACTGGGAAAGGCTCTATAAAATGCCACACAGAAATCCAGTTACGCTTTCTCAGTCCGACGAAATTCAACATAGTCCATCTCATCACCTTACCTCCCTAAGGATCTGCCTCTTAATTTCCCTATTCTTGACAAAGAGGCCACCCAAAATTGAAAGTTAAACCATCTCTGACACTTTTAACTCTTTCTCCCCTTTATTAATTAATCACTAAACCAATTATTGGTTTTTCATTATAGTGCCCTGGAACTCACGTCTCCATTTTCCATGTTCACCACCCTGAACTGGGCCCTTACCACTTCAGACATGGGCCACTGCAAAAGCTGAACTGATTTCCCTCATTCTTTTATATGGTGACAGTGCAAAAATGGCTCCCTTTTATTCTTGTCCATCCCGTCAAAAATGCACTCATCCATTTCCTCTGTATACATTTATCAGACATTGGGGGGGGCGCTGTTTCTTGTCTCTTACAACCTTTTTGTAAGCAACTTGAAGGCAAAGATTATATAGTAGCAACCTCCATCACGAATCACACAAATATCACACAAAATCTGTTCAATAGCTGTTAAGTACACAAATACAGTTACCCAGAGACCAAATACATGGTGAAGTGATTCACTTATGAAAGGTAGGCATGAGATATTTTTGTAGTACCAGATATTTTTGTAGCTGTGTGAAGATTAGCATATGCAACTTTTCAGAACCACATTGAATTCATCTGAGTGGTCTTATAGTCAAGTATTAGGAATTTGTCAACTGAAACTCTTCCAAATGTAGAGGATGCTACTCCAAGAAGAAATCTATTGGCAGACAAAACACCCTGAGTCCAATGCTTCACTTGTAGTGTTAGGTCGAATTGTATTTGGCAGCAAAATCCATCCAGAGACCTCCAGAGACTCATTAAAACCAGATAACACTGAAGCATGGCAAAATGGTTTCCATTTGGACCATGGTGCCAGCTTAATAGATGTATGAAAAATAAAATGATTAAGCCGTTTCTTGTAAGGACATTTATCTGACTAGGCAGTTCCTAAAAACAGTCGATATGTGTACACTTATTAGGTCAATGTAGTTGATTTAACTTCTTTGAACCATATGACCTAAACACAAGTAACAGGAGAGGTGGCCTGATGCCACCCATTGTATGTGATAAAATAGTAAAAATAAATTACATGGCTCTAGAGTTCAAGTATTAGTACATAGATATGCCTCATCTGTATGCCATAAAAAATGAGAAGTCACTCTGTGGGAGAACCACTCTGTGAGGCACATAGCTTGGGGGTTCCAGGTCCTATATATTATACATGTTTATCTCGTCTCAAAGCAATTAAAAATGTTTATCCAGGCAGTAGAATGATTCACTGTCATTGTAAAGAATCTGGAAAATACATGAATACAAAGGAAAAGGAAATTTTCCTACTAGAATCCTACTACTCAGATAGTATTCCTATTACCATTTTGTAAAACTACGTAGTTTTAATATATTTTTTATAAATAGGGACATTATGGTGCATATTGTCATAAGAGGTATTTTCTACAATAAAAAAAAGGGTCTTCATTTTCTTATGTCATTGACACTGCCTAATTAATACCGATACATCTATTCTTATCAATTTTAATCTTTTTGGTGATTTTTGTTAGTGCTCTAACATGCAAAGTCAAGAGCATACACATTGTCAAGACAACTGTGTGATGTGTATTTAGCAATTTTGCCAGCTATTGTGAAGCTCCTTTTTAAAAGACCTCACTTTGGTAGCTGTCAGCAAGTGCCAAGTAGGCTCCTTGCAGGGAAGACAGAGTGTTTTTGTCTTGTTTCTCGGAGCCCCTATGGAGAGAAGCATTGGACATTGGGTAGACTGCTTGTCTGGGAATCAGGTGGTCTGAACTCTGATTTTGACTCTGCCACTAAATCACCACCAAGTTCATTTTCTTAGCAAGATATGGAAGTAGGAGGGTGTTAAAAGATGGAAAGATTTGAAATGATTGGAAAACTCATCACAAGACGTATTCTGATCTAGACAGAAGGTACACGTGATCTATGCATTGCAGATTGAAAATTGAAGGATTGTGTGGCACATCCAGTTCACAAAGGTGATGATACCAAGCAGTTATAGGTACAGCATTAAATTATCTGGGATTGTGGGAAAGGGGCAAGGGGGACTGTTGTCAGCCCTTCTGAAAATGCTTTTCAATGAAAAATACCAACAAAGGTCTCCTTTCTGACTACAGATATTTGTTAATCATTATTAGATAATCTAGGTCATGGATTTGCTGAGGTTGGAGTCTTTGACTCTTTATTGGTCTCATCCTATAAAAACGTTCCTTTTTTGCCTATTTTTTTATTTTAATCCCCCAGCAGTGGATCCATATAGGCTCATGGTAAACACCAAGAGAAGTCTCAAGCTTGGTAGTTCCTTATATGAAGGTTTTGAATTACAATACCATGTGTCCTAGTCATATTCTTCATCTTTTTTTGAGAGAAAGAGAGAGAGAGAGTGTGTGTGTGTGTATGTGTGTGTATGACAGAGAACCTTAAGCAGGCTCCTGGAGCAACGCAGAGCCCAACATGGGGCTCGAGGCTCGATCTCATGACCTGAGCTGAAATCAAGGTCAGATGCTTAACTGACTGAGCCCCCAAGGTGTCCCCTATTCATGTTATTATTAGTTACGGTTAATGCTTCCTGAACCACATCTGCTCTTAATTCCTTTTAAAATGGACTAGGAGAACAACCATATATGTTTATTAATAAGGTTTTCTAATGAGGCATCTTGTTTTTGTTTTTGGGGGGGCTCAATATTAGTGACTCAAGGTTACAGAATGACATTATGCGGCTCTTCAAGACCTCACAGTTGACAGAGTATAATATGAATGACATAAAGGAGCAGAGCTCTGACAACTTCTCACGGTGATAAAGCACTGCGGCCAGAGACAGGCAAAAACCCAAGAATCACAAATCCCTGTTGCAGAGATCTCGAAGTTTTCAACATGAATCACAGCCGGACTTCCCGAATAAGAGAGGGAAGCCCCAGTTTCCGAGCCGCCTGCCCTTCCCCACCACCCTGCACTGCTCCTGTGTTTGCCTTCCTTCCGCCTGGTTTCTCTTCCCTTCATTCAAATTGCATCTTAGTTGGCTCTGACCAATTAGAGCGCAAAGTCAGTGAGAAGCCTTCGAAAGAAAATTCTGGCGGAATCAGAGACTTTACCTGTGACGTACACTGCCCTGCAATTCCGTTATTAGCCGTAGGAGGCCAGGGAAAAGGGATTGAGTGTCAGATGAAGGAAGGAAGGAGTGAAGCACAGGAAGCATCGAGCATCTCTTTGTTTTCGTCTCAGGGAAGTGTGGGGGCCCCTCTCTGAATGATACAGGAAACTATGAGTTGAAGTGACAAGGCACTGTCACATGTAATTTGAAGTTTGGCAGCAGGAGAACAGACTGAATGACACGTAAACCTTTCTCGTTGACACTTGGATAAACATGGCACTAATCCCCAATAACCATAAACACCAGCTGAGGACTTTATAGAAAAAAGAAGAAAAACCCAAGGGACCGAGGATGTTGTATGGGGTCAGTGGCCAGTTCACAGCATCTCAAGAGGTTAGGGGAGTGATACGGGAGAGGGGCATTGGGAGGAGCAGCCGAAAGCCCTGTGTTTTGTTAAGTCTTATGTTCACACCCGTGAAAGGTTCTCCAGGACAGCTCTTGGCAGAGCCTTGAGACAAATGAACATTCAAGGGGCGCCTGGGTGGCTCAGTCGGTTGAGCGTCCGACTTCGGCTCAGGTCATGATCTCACAGTTTGTGGGTTTGAGCCCCGCATTGGGCTCTGTGCTGACAGATCAGAACCTGGAGCCTGTTTTCAGATTCTGTGTCTCCTTCTCTCTCTGCCCTTCTCCCACTCATGCCCTGCCTCTGTCTCAAAAATAAACTATAAAAACAAAAAAAAAAATTAAATAAAAATTCAAGTGCTTGCCTACTATTAGAAAGCAAAGGGTTAACTAGATAACTGCTAAAATATGTCTCCAGTCTTTCTTGGTCTTACCCCACCAGTTAAATAATAACCCCTCAGCTAAGGATGTTCCTACACAGCCCTCTCTATTGTCTGTATCTGCTTGAATTGCCCAGTTAGGCGATAGCACTTTGGTTTGCTTTTTTCTAAAGCATATCTATTTTTGATAGAGACAAAGAGACAGAGCATGAGTCGGGGAGGGCAGAGAGAGAGAGGGAGACACAGAACCTGAGGCAGGCTCTAGCATCTGAGCTGTCAGCACAGAGCCCAATGCCGGGCCCGAACCCAGAATTGTGAGATCATGAGTTGAGCCGAGGCTGGATGCCTAACAGATTGAGCCACCCAGATGCCCCTAAGCTAAGCTTTTTAAGGTGATTTTTGAAAGATAGCATTTCCTGTGTGGTTTCACCTGAGATCCACTGCTCATGGGTAGGAGGGCCTCTTCCAGAGTCCCCGGAGAGAGGTTTGGAGTGTTCAGGTGAAGCAAAACTTCCCTAGTTTACAATTGACAGCTCAATGCTGCCAGCCATGTAAGAGGTGGCAAAGCTAATAAGCCACGGAAGACTTGAGAACAGAGTACACGTAAGTTCAAAGAACTGATAAATGCCAGACGGTTCAGGAGTCCCAGCAGGAGTCTATTAAGCGCCTCCTCATCACCTCTGTCTTCCTCTATTGCTGGTTGAAGGGACATCTCTCATGGCTGCCCATCTCCACCAAAGCCAGGAGACCCCAGGAGTTCTAGCTACCTCAAAAGCCAAAGAGATAAAAGTCTAGAAAACTTCAAAGAACAGGAGGGGCATGCTGGATGGATCTCCCCGAGGGCACCAATAGTAAGTAGATGGAGAACGAAGCAAGAGCAGAGTACAGAATAGTTAGCAGGGTAAGACCCTCATCCTACGTGGCACCTTGAGATGTGGATGCATTTAGTGTCTCTGGTCACAGGGCCGTAGCTGGCTTCCTGCCCCCTTCTCAGTCCAGTGTGTGGTTATTGGACAAGGAAGAGAAGCACAAAGAATGCTGCCACCGCCAGTCACTCACCCATTTAATCCGCGGGCTGAGCATGAGAGAGGCTGTGAGTCTGAGAAAAGTAGCATTAAATGCGAACGTTCTAATTCTAAAATGGAAGATTACGTTCTCTCCTACAAGCATGTATGGAGGTTCATGATTCTTGCGTGTCACCTCACAGTGCAGGTGCAGTCTTACCAACAGGCCAGAGAGATGGGTTGTAAGAGCCAAATATCTGTTTGAGTCTCATATAGTAAAAATGTACAGGAAACTCCAGAGAGATGGGGGTCTTGCAAAGTGGGCGGTATCCATGGTCTGGTAAAAACTGCACAGATTTTGAGGCCAAATCAGCCAGGGCTCAGATCCCAGATCTGCCACTGAATGTATCTTCCGTGATTTTGGTCAACATGGTCTGAGTTCTCTCATTTGTTAAATGCGACTAATGATAGCAACTATGTATGAAGGTTTAATTAGGATGTACTGAAATACCTTCTCTAAAGGCCCCAGCACAAAGGTCTGGCACTTAATGGGTGCTCAATAATTGGTTATCCGCCTCCCCTACACGTTGCCTTCATTTGTTTCTTGGCTTCCTGGAGTAGGTCACAGACACAGACATGGGCCTCAGAAGACCCAAAAAGTAAAGGGCGACTAATCATGACATTCCTTTTCTCCAAACTACAGCTAAAGATGAACCATTGCTGCCCTGTGGTTCTGCAAGGCTCCTTTAACCATCGGGGCATAGAGAAGGGAGGCTAAAATAAGCAGTTCCTTAAACCAGGACATTTAAAATGCTATTACAAGAGACAGGAGGGAAAGTTTAATGGCTTCGCAAGTCTCCTTAGTCTGCTCTGTGCATCTTCCCTCTGAAGACATCAGCCAAATGGGCTTGGTGGGGTATGGGCTTGTCAGGGTGGGGTACGCCATGGGAGACTCAGGAGCCCTTCAGCTTTGCCCCAAATGCTTGATAAAGATCCCCACTCATGAAGAACTCATATTAACCGATCAGAGAAATCTAGGAATTGGAAAGAGGAGCTAAAAATCTTCATAGATAGCCTTTTCCTGAGAATGGAGAAGAAGAAGACCAAGAAGGAAGGATGCAAGCCAAGCAGGCCACCCCACATACCTTGTCTAGAATCAGCCACAAAGTTTGCTCTCAGACGAGCTAATGGATTAGTAGCCTAAAGCCTAGACATTACACAGAATTCAGTTCAGAAACGAACTGAAAGTTACAAATGCTTACTAGAGTCAAGTTGTTCCCTTAAATAGGCTCTGCAGGTGCTTTAAGGAATTCTGGGGGAGAAGCAAACAGGTTACACACATGGCATAGTTTCTATGTCAAACTGGAATTTCCTATGTTGCATTTACTAGAAGATAAATTAGGACCTATTTCTTTACAGAAAGAGTCATACCAGGATTTTTTTCAATGGTGCATTTTAAAATGGCTTTTCTCCATATGCAACTCCTCACGAATGTACCTATTGAGCAAAGGCAGAAAACTCTGTGCAAAAAAATGGAAAGTGATGGGTTTATGAAGAGCCAAGGAAAGCAAGCATGAACTGGCCACGACTTTTCAGATTTGTTCAACTGCCTTCTCATTGGTCAGCCTGTGTTAATAACCGATCACTAGGAACAGCCAAAAAAGTGATGGTTTAAGTGCAGCTCCTGAATGGTCTGTTTGGAGTCAAACATTTCCACAAAGTTGTTATGTATACCAGCAGCTCTTGTAATAAGTAGTACATTCTGCCGCTACATACTATTGTTGAACCTATTAAATACTGATTCTAGGGGCCCAGGAAGTCTACATGTGTCAGCTGCAGCTCTTTGGGTGATAGAGGAGAAATTATAATTTAGAAAGGCAAGAAGGAAATAAAATTAGTTTCCATTAAAATTAAAGGAAAGCATTAGCTGACTTCATTAAGGCGAGTCAGAGCCATTAGGAAATCAAATTACATGTCTAAAATCATGAGGCCCACAGATAGAGCAATAAGTATGGAATCTATTTCCCTTCTAAATTTATACAGTATTACCTCAAAACCCTGCCAGAAACATAATTCATTTTCTCATGCCCCCTTCCTAGTTAGAATTCTAGAACTTTACATAAGAGACTACAATTATCCTATATTGTAAGACACGTACAATGTTGTTATCCTGTGTTTATTCCTGGAATTGGATCCTAGCCAAAAACAGCCTACACAGTCAAGAGCAATTTCAAAATGAACCGAGTTTTTACTTGTATTTCTTTTTTCTTTATTTTTTTATAGTTTATTACCAAGTTGGTTTCCATATAAGACTCAGTGCTCTTCCCCACAAGTGCCCCTCTCCAAGACCATCACCCCCCTCCCCCTTCCCCTTCCCTCTTCAGCCCTCAATTTTGTGCTCAGCATTCAAAAGTCTTCTCTCATGATTTGCCTCACTCCCTCTCCCCAAGTCTTTTCCTTTACTTGTATTTCTTAACCACTGCTGTATCACTCGGTGTTCCAGCGGGACATAGATGGCAAACTCAAAGGGTATAAGTGAAGAAGGTTTAACATAGGGGTCATTTTTACAAAGGGTAGGGCAGGTTATGAGAAACCAACAAAGATGATAAAGTGCCTGGGCGACTAGGGACAGAGGGAAGTTGCTGCCATGCTTAGGATGGAAGGAGCCAGGGGGGAGAAGTGGTGTTACTAGAACTCAGTGATAGCCATAGCCATGAAAGAATGGGGAATAAAAACTCTACCCCACTGCTCTCTTTTCCCATCCATTGATCTTATGCTAGTGCCTCAGATTGACTGAAGCTGACCCAAACCCCAGCTAGAGACACAGGAGGTGCAGTACCTAGGGGTACAAAGCAGAGCAGAGAAGGTTGGAGAATGACTCCAACAGGGACAAAGTGGAGAATATTCAGCAAAACTGTGAATATGGAGTCATGAGCCACATGAACACTTCCTTACTAGGTCTCATGTCTCTTTCATCCACTTCCTTCATAAGGCATAGCTGTTCTCTTCATAATCCCTAAAAGACCCCTCCAGCTCTCTACTCTAGATACCTCTTATCACTGTCTTATGCTCCTGCTCTCCCCTTTTGCTTTTTTTTGAAGTCAGCTCTACGACCAACATGGGGCTTAACTCATGACCCCAAGATCAAGAGTCGCATGCTCTACCGGCTGACCAGCCAGACACCCCTCCCCACCCCATTGCTCTTTATTTATTCTATGTCACAAGACTCCAAGAGTGGATCTGATAAGGCAGAGCCATCTCTCCAGGGTGCAGGAAGAGACTGAAATATACCAAGCTAGAACTCTCTTTAGCAAGTGGAAGGAAGGAAGCACTAGAGGGCTTGGCTTATTAATCATTTTTATCCCTTTACATTAATATTTTTTAAAAGTCTAACCTCACCATCCATTCCTTACCATCAGCATCATCACAACTCTTACCACCATTCAATTGTCACTCTGCTAAAGCCATACTTGGTAACCACCAAGGTTTTAAGTCTTGCCTCTTGACTCCTCTGAGCCAATGCCACTATGGTTCTGCAACCTCTTTCCACCTTCTTTCTCCAGGAGTTAAGAGTACCGTAAAACCTTGGATTGTAAATAACTTGTGCTGTGAGTGTCCTGCAAGAAAAGCAAACATTCCTAATAAATTTTAACTGGATAAATGAGCAATACCTTGGAATACACGTAGTATGTGATGCCGAATATCACATGATCACAACTGAGACAATGGTTCTGGAAATTCACTTTGACAGACAAGTGCTTTGGATGACAAGCATGTTTCCAGAACAAATTATGTTCTCAAACCAAGATTGTACTGTATTGTGTAAGGAAGTAGAGTGGAATTACTCTTTTTTTAATTTTAAAAATTAAAGCAATAGAGTCATGAGCCCGCAACTAATGGAGTTTATCATCATCTGCATGTAGTCAGGGAAAGAGATAGTCAAATAGAGCCTACTGAAACCACTGTCAACCCACGGTGACCATGTGAATGCCTAGGCTGTACCTTCCAGGAAGCAACAACAGAGGCAAACAGACTTGACTGAAGTAATCCAGCCAGTCAGAAAACAAATAAACAAGAAAACAACAACAGCAAGCCAAAAGGGGAAAGTGGGGACAGTACCCAGAGTTGCTTCAATATATTATCTAAAATGTCCAGCTTCCATAACAATTTAGGAACTAGGAAGAATTGACACAACTAAGAAGGGACAGACAACAGAAAACAACCTGTGAGATGAAATAGCTGTCATGTTTAACAAAGACTTCAAAGTAGTCATTAAAAGTGTGGCCAAAGAAGTAAAGGAAACTGTGCTTAATAAAGGTAGTTATGACAATGTCTAGTGAAATACAGAATATCAATAAAGAAGGAGAAATATAAAAGAGTAGCAAATTAAAATGCTGGTGCTGAAAAGTGCAGTACCTGAAGTGAAAATTTCACTAGAGGGGCTGAACAGGAGATATAAACTAGCAGAAGAAATAATTTGTGAACTTGTAGATCAATAGGGATTATGCAGGGGCACTTGGGTGACTCAGTCAGTTAAGTGTCGACTTCGGCTCAGGTCATGATCTCATGGTTCATGAGTCTGAGCCCCACATCAGGCTCTGTGCTGACAGCTCAGAGCCTGCAACCTGCTTCAAATTCTGTGCCTCTCTCTCTCTCTCTCTCTCTCTCTCTCTTTCTGCCTCTCCTCTCTCTCTCTCTCTCTCTCTCTCTCTCTCAAAAATAAATGAAAACATTAAAAAAACTAAAAAAGAAGCATGTTGTTAAAAAATAGGGATTATGCAATCTGGAAAACAGAGAGACGTAAGAAGAAAAATTAAGAGAACCTCATGGAAACGTGGGATATCACTAAGGGCCCCAACAGATGCATCATGGGAGTGACAAGGGACTGAAAAGATAAGAAAAGAAGTTTGAAGAAATAATGGCTCAACACTTGTCAAATTTCTTGAGAGATGGTTATCTACACATCCAAGCATCTCAGTGATCTCCAAACAGGATAAAAGCAGAGACCCCAAAATATACATATAGTAGTAAAAGGCCTGAAAGACAAAGAAAAGGAAAAAAATCTTGAAAGCAATGAGAGAAAAATGGCTCATTGGTTAGAAGGGAGCCCCAATAAGATAAATAGCTGATTTCTCATCAGAAACATTGGAGGCCAGAAAGCAGTATGATAATATATTCAAAATGCTCAAAAAAGAAACACCACCTGTCAACCAAGAATCCTATATCCAGCAAAACTATATTTAAAAAATGAAGAGGAAAGAAAGACATTCCCCATGAAAAGAAAAAACTGAGAGAATTTGCTGCTAGCAGACCTGCCTTATAAGAAATATTAAAGTAGGTTTTTCAGGCTGAAAGTAAGTACACCGAGACAATAATTCAAGAACATACACGCACATGCACCAGTTAAGGCACTTCCGCAATTATAAAAGATAGTATAGATGTGTGACATTAGCAAAACGATGGAGTAGGCAGCTCCAAAGTTACATCTACCCCTGCCCCCAAAGAAGCATCAAAAAAAAAAAGCAAAAACTGTCAGAACCACCTTTGTCAGAATTCTGGAAAACAGTCAAAAGTTGAAAGCAACCAAGCAAACGCTGAATCAAGAAAAAGGCAACTTAAAAATGATAGGGAAGTTTTGTGGGTTTTGCTTGCCCTTGTCCCACCTCCTCCCCTCTGTGATACTGGTGGTCTTGCTCTCTAAGCAGTAACAGCCTACAATCCCAATGTTGGACCATGGTCCCTGGGTCTGGAGGGAACAGAACAGACTTACCCCCAAAACTATTGTGTATGTCTGTTCTAATCACTTTGGGGCTTCCTGAAAGACTAACACAAGGAATTCATCTCTGTTCTGTCAGCTCCAGACTCAAGCTAGAAAGGTGGCAAGAATTTGCTCAAACACACTTCAAGTGGGACCAACAACCCTCAGAAACTAGGGACAAAAACTTATAATTGAAATATGCAGTAGACCACCTAAGGCATGGGAATAAAACGTGAGGATAGTTTCTCTGTGAAACTAGGATATTCAAAGGCAGCTGTGCATCTGTGGGAATTTAGACAGGCACATGCATGTCCAGGGCCAAGATGTATGCTTAGAAAAGCCCTAAGAACACCCTAAGGGTTCATCTTGGGCTGGTTCCTAGACTCAGTGTAAGCCCAACGGTTGAAGGAGTGCCCTGGCAGAGATAATCTGCAGCGACGGAGAGAGGTGCCATTTGTGTGTTTGTCTCAGCTCCTGAAGGTCAAGGAAATCTCTGTCAAAACACTACCTGAACACAAGCTAAAGAGCAGAGCTTTAAGGGGTGCCTGGGTGGCTCAGTTGGTTAAACGTCCGACTTTGGCTCAGGTTCATGATCTCACAGTTCATGGATTCGAGCCCTGTGTTGGGCTCTGTGCTGACAGTTCAGAGCCTGGAGCCTGCTTCGGATTCTGTGCCTCCCTCTGTCTCTGCCCCTCCCCTGCTTATACTCTGTCTCTCAAAAATGAATACATGTTAAACAAACAACAACAAAAGGAATAGAGATTTCAGTAAAATAAAAAGGAATACATGTCTTTGCAAAATTAGTTTGGGTTAGTCACTAAACACACTACTATAATCTTCAACAATCAAAACACAGCAAACCCTGAGGAAGAGGGGGAATTTCAGAGAATCCAATCTTTGACGGGAGTCTTAAGGAACTGAAAGACATTAATAGTAGAATGAGAGTAGAGAGAAAAGCTTTTACTATGGAAGAAAACAAGGAGACCACACTATAGAAAATAACAGTATCTCGGGCACCTGAGTGGCTAAGTTGCTTAAGCATCCAACTCTTGATTTGGGCTCAGCTCATGATCTCACAGTTGTGAGACTGAACCTAGTGTCAGGCTCACAGTGGGCATGGAGCCTGCTTAAGACTCTCCCTTTGCCCCATATCTCTCTCTCACTCAAAAATAATTAATTAATTAAAAAATTTTATAGTTTATCTATTTTTGAGACAGAGAGAGACAGAGCACGAGTGAGGGATGGGCAGAGAGAGAGAGAGGGAGACACAGAATATGAAACAGGCTCCAGGTTCTGAGCTGTCAGCACAGAACCCGATGTGGGGCTTGAACCCACGAACCATGAGATCATGACCTGAGCCAAAGTCGGATGCTTAACTGATTGAGCCACCCAGGCGCCCCAATAAATAAATTTTTAAAAAGAAAATAAAAATATCTAATTATGGACTTGGCACAAATCAGCCTCCAAGATCCAAAACTGATTATCCTTTGGGGAAGAAAGGCAAGGAAAAAATTATACCATTCATTATTTCCTGATGAAGGTGCAAGAAAACGAGAGTAACTTTTTCCAACTGGAAGGTTACCCTTTCCATGAGTTTGGCAAGGGCTGAAGCTAGCTCAGTAGCTCTTCTTGAAGAGGACGAATACAAATGTTGGGAGTTAAGAATTTACTACCTGATGGTAAAAATTAGACCTTGACCCATACTGTACGTTTACAGACGGGGAAAAACAAGGCCAAGGGAGAGAATGGGACTTTACCACCAAATACATTAAGGGTCTAGAATTTGAGCTAGGCCTTAAGAAATGGCTTACATTCTAGCTTTTCTTTCTTTTTTTCTCCCTTATGCCCTAGTGCTTTTCTGGCAAAAAGGGAAATTGGTTATATGATACAGAAGATACCTCATCGATGTCTTTTTAGATAACCTCACACACCAAGAAAAAAAGATACGGATATCATTATTTGACCTTTTTTGTACATGGATCTCTAAATATCTCATCAGTACCCCCTTGAGATATAGTATTTTTAATGAAGTGAATAATGTCTAACTTTTATGTACTGCTGTAGAATCAACAAAGCATTGTTATATATTCAATTTAATCTACACAACAAACTTACATGGCAGGTATTAGGAGCCTAAATTTTGCGAATGATGAAACAAAACCAAAGACCATTTTAAAAAAATCCCCAAGTGGCCCAAATCACACAACTAAGAAGTCACTAACATTCAAATCTAAATATCCCGGCTTCAAAATAATGCTAGCAATTATCCCTGACTGCCTCTTTTTACTAATCAAATCCTACATATTTTGCTTCCAAAGCAGGTCTGAAATCTGTCCCCTCTTCTCCACGCCAACTCTAACTGGCCTACCTAATCCTGTCTCCCCTGCACTGTTGCAATACTATCTCAACATTTCTCTGTCCCCACTCTCATCTCCCTAAAATGTGGCCTTCGTGCAACAGCCAAGGTGTTATCTAGATGCAAATCTGAGCACATGTTTACGATACAGCCAACGAAAACCGAAGCACAAGTCAAAAATTGGTGCCATTTTACTCTAAGTGCATTTACATGTTGTTATGGGGACTTCAACCACATAGGGCTGTGCAGTGTTTCTCTTAGTGGGTGTGTATTATTTCAGTGGTTTTACAGCCTTTCTGGAAAGTCAGAATTGGCATTCTCAACACCAATACCCCCTCAAAGAAAAAGGTATATATAATAAAGTGCTGAACTGCGTATAATTAAGAGCCAAGATGGGTAAGAAGGTATCACAGGCTTTATTCTCTTGGTTTGAGAAGCTGCTTTGAAAAATAAAAATCACTGTTTCAAATTAAATAACTAGGGTACCTTGAACGCTTTCATATTCATTTGTTTTTCTTTTCATCCTTAAAACACACTCATACACTCAAACACGTACGATGCTGTACAATTCCATTAAGATCTCAAGCTCACTAATGAGAATGTTACCTCTGATGGAAATCGTGATTGCTATCCCCCAAAACTTTCACACGGAGTGGTACCATCTCCATCCTCAGCCCAAATGGCTTTTCCTGTTGCTGAAGGGAGTTTTTCCTCATCACCAAAGTGAAATGCCAGGCTTATAATAACCACTGCCTGGAGACAGGAGCTAACAATCTATTACACCAAACCCCAAGAATCAATTAAACTACTTTATTGAATCAATGAGTGAAACTTTCACCAAGTATCCTCTCTAAAGCCCTAAAACACAGCCACCCTTTCCTTGGATCTCTGTTCATCTTACTGTTGGCTTGCCCGCCTTCTGTATCCTCCTATATGTCTGTCCATTTTCTATTTTGGCCAAAAATTCATGCTATATTTATTTGGTAGGCCAAGGAAGTGGCTGTTAGCTTAAGATCACTAGATAAAGAGAAGAAGAGAACCATATAGTGAGGGCGGCAGGGGGGAGAAATAAAATACCTAAGAACTTGATCATTCTAAGAATAGATTATTAAGAATTATTAAAATACACTAAAAACATCATAAAACCTTATTAAAGGAAACAAAACTGCATAAGAATAAGTGAAGTCTATGGCCATGTAACTGAGTGTGAAGATTTGATATTATACAGATATTAGTTTTTGTTCCAAATTACGCTATACATTGCACACAATTTAAAAACAAAAAACAGTGGAATTTAGTCTGGAACTTAAAATTCATCTTGTGCTCATCAGAAAGAATAAACATGCAACCCATCAAGAAACTGTATAAAAGAGGGGCACCTGGGTAGCTCAGTCGGTTAAGTGGCCGACATCAGCTCAGGTCATGATCTTGTGGTTCACGAGTTCGAGCACCACGTCAGGCTCTGTGCTGGACAGCTCAGAGCCTGGAACCTGCTTCAGATTCTGTGACTCCTTCTTTCTCTGCCCCTCTCCTGCTTGTGCTCTGTCTGTCTAACTCTCAAAAATAAATAATAAAACATTTAAAAAAAAGAAATTGTGTAAAAGAAAAAATTAAATGGGTGCCTGGGTGGCTCAGTCAGTTGAACATCTGACTTAAGCTCAGGTTATGACCTTGCAGTTCTTAAGTTCAAGCCCTGCATCAGGCTTGCTGCTGTCAGTGCAGAGCCTGCTTCAGATCTTCTGTCCTCCTCTCTCTCTGTCCCTCCCCCACTCTCACTCATGTTCTCTCTCAAAAATAAATAAAACATTTAAAAATGTTTTAATTAAAGCATACTTGTATTACAAAATAATTCTAAAAACATAGTATGAGCACAGAGTCAGCTAAATGAAACACAGTAGAAACTCTTGAGAGATATTGAAGAATATATCAAATATACATATACAATTAAAATGTCTGTCAATTTGGGGCACCTGGGTGGCTCAGTCTGTTAAGTGTCCAACTCTAGATTTCTCCTCAGGTCATGATCTCATAGTTTGTGAGTTTGAGCCCCACATCAGGCTCTGTGCTGACAGCTCAGAGCCTGCTTGGGATTCTCTCTCTCCCTCTCTCTCTCTGTGCCCTCCCCCAAAATAAATAAAGTCCAATCTCACAAATAATGAAGTGAGGTCAGGAGAGATGTCTTTTTCACCTATTCAACTGGCAGAACCTTATAAAATGGTGAAAACTAGTATAGGGCAATAGAATGGGGGACGGGAACCCTGATGGGCAGAGACTGGGAATGCTACCAGGCGAATCTCTCAGGATGCTTCGGCAGCATGTGCCAAAAAACCTTAAAGACATACATCAGCTGGGACACAGAGGTTCTGCTTCTAGGAATTTAACTAAAGGAAATAATAATGGAAATACACAGAGATTTAGCTACCAGAATGCTCATTTCAGTGTTATATGTGATGCTGAAAAATTGTTTATCTTCTTTTTAATCTCCTTCACCCTCAATGTCTATGATGAACAGTTACTTTTGTGATAGGAGAAAAATAACTGTGTGCTTATGTGCAGAATTAAACAAACAAGAGACGGGCCACTGGGCTAGTCACCAGATATTATGGATCCCCAAACTAGATGTACTTTAGAATCACCCAAATAACTCTTTTTTTAATGTTTATTTATTTTTGAGAGAGAAAGAGAGAGAAACACAGAGAGAGAGAGAGGTAGAGAGAGAGAGAGAGAGAGAGAGAGAGAGAGAGAGAGAGAGAGAGAGAGAATTCAAAGCAGGCTTCAGGCTTTGAGCTGTCAGCACAGAGCCCGACGTGGGGCTTTATCTCATGAACTGTGAGATCATGACCTGAGTTGAAGTCAGTCGTTTAACTGACTGAGTCACCCAGGCGGTACCTGAATAACTCTTTTTAAAAACATCACCTTTATTGGAAAATGTGTCAGTTCTGGCTTCTAGCCTCTACTACTCCATTACCTATCAGCCTTATGGCTGTTAACAAGCCAAACTCTGTGATCATGTCTTCTACCATCGTCCCTGGCCTGCAGAAGAGGGCCACCATTTGACTTTTTAATGAATGTGCTAGTTAGTGCATGTCCCTGAGGACCTTGGTGAATGGTAGGTCCTTTCAGTTCCCTGTGGCACATAATTCTCTGGTGGGTTTTGTGGCCCTACATAATATATCCCTTACAGAATGCTCACTTTCCTAAGCCTTTTTCATACCCTCTCCTACTACCTGCTAAGGAAGCTCTGGGATCCACTTCCCACAGCATGAGCTGTTTGTATCTGTCTGCAGGTTTCTAAGAGACACGTGAAGTGGATTTGTACCATGCACAGGGGTCCTTGCCAGGGTGTTAAATCTTGTGCCCTAAGAAAATGCCCTGAGTCGATTCTCAATAATCCACTCTTGCATCCCAGCTCCCTTATAGACGCACCTTCAAATCCAATCCCGTGGAGTTGTATGGTTTCTACAGGACATGCTAGCAAATTCTCATACTTCCTTCCATGTGTCATCCCTTTCTTCTTTATCAGACCCACCATATCCTGAGGTCGGTTATGCTGGGACTTAACCCTAGTTCCTCACCCTGCAAACAGGAGAAGAGACGAAGCATCTCTAATGACTTAGGGGCCCCTGTTGCCTTGCATCAGAGAAGACTTTAGTTTTTTACCTCATGGGAAAAGGGCTAGCTTTTACTGCGGAATGTCAGACCATCTCTGCCGGCTCTGAGGGGTTTGGTGGGGGGAGGGGGGCATCTATAGAGCCCAGATCCTGAAAAGCATGCTCACAGATGTCCATACCTCACGTTTCAGGGACCCTCACCATCAACAGATATGCCAGTGGCTAACCATTCAAACACCTCTGGAGCTGTAGGATCCGAAGTAGAAGATCCTGAATGGATTCCTCGGCTGCACCTGCTTTCTCACTGGGGAGGATTCAGGCCCCTCTGCAAACTCCCAAGGAGACTTGCTGGATCTTGGCCTTTAGCCTTTTTCAACCACCCTTGGTTTCTTAGTATGTCTCTGCAGGGCATTAGTTCAACTGAGTAACAACCAGCAACTCCTACTGGATCACATCAAAAATATTTTTGAAATCTTTCTTAAAGTTTATTTATTTATTTATTTAGAGAGTGTGTGCACACACATGCACATACACATATATACACACGGGCGGGGCAGAGAGAGAGAAAGAGACAAGCTCCAGCAGGCTCCACTATCGGCACAGAGCCCAAACCCACAAACTATGAGACCATGACCTGACCCAAAATCAAGAGCCAGACTCTTAACTGACTGAGCCATCCAGGCCACCCCCACCGCATCAAAATTTAAAACGTTAGCTGTTCATAAGGTATTGGTAAGAAAAATGTACAAGTGACATTCACAAAGACAGAACATATTCTGGGCCATAAGGCAAAGCTCAACAAACCCAAAACAGTTCAATCCACACAAACCATAGTGTCTGACTGTAACAGAACTAAACACGAAATCAGAAAAAGAAATATTCTGGAAACTTCTCGTAGGTCAAAGTGGAACTGACCAAGGAAATGAGAAAATACTCCAATTTTTAGTATAACAAAACACAACACGGGTGCCTGGGGGCCTCAGTCAGTAAAGCATCTGACTCTTGATTTTGGCTCAGGTCATGATCTCACGGTTCATGAGATCCAGCCCGGGCTGGGCTCCTCACTGACAGCACAGAGCCAGTGTGGGATTCTCTCTCCCTCTCTTTCTCTGCTCCGTCCCAACTCATGCTTGCTCCCTTGCTCACTTGCTCTCTCTCTCTCTCTCTCTCTCAAAAATAAATAAGTATTTAAAAAACAAAAAAGATTCTCTCTCTCTCTCTCTCTCTCTCTCTCTCTCTCTCTCTCTCTCTCTCTCTCTCTCTGTGCTTGGGTGGCTCAGTTGGTTAAGCATCCAATGCTTGATTTCAGCTCGGGTCATGATCTCCCAGTTTGTAGGTTCAAGCCCCGCATTGGGCTCTGTGCTGTCAGTGCAGAGCCTGCATGGGATTCTGTCTTCCTCTTTTTCTGCCCCTCCCCTGCTTGTTCTCTATGTCTCTCTCAAAATAAATTTAAAAATAAACTTAAAAGAAATTCTCTCTCTCTGCCCCTCTCCCGCTCATGCACTCTCTGTTAAACATCAACAACAACATAACCAGAATTTGTGAGACACAACTAAAGCAGAGCTGAGAGAACAATGTATAAGATTTGAGGATTCTATCATAAAAGAAAGATTTCATATCAGTGATCTAAGATCTCATAAAAAGAAAATAGCTAAAGAGCAAATTTAAGAGAAAGCAAGGAGAGCTAAAACTATAAAAATGGGAGCAGTAAAATTGAGAAACAAAAATAGCAGAAAACCAGTGAAACCAAAAGCAGGTTCCTTTAAAGAGTCAATGTAATTGATAAACTAGCTGAACTGACCAAGAAAAAAAAAGACATCAATTACAAATATAAGGAATGAAAGAGAGAAATCACTACAGATAACATAGATGTTAAGAGGACAGTAAGAAGGGGCGCTTGGATGGCTCAGCTGGTTAAGCATCGACTCTTGATTTCAGCTCAGGTCATAATCTCATGGTTCCTAGGTTTGAGTCAGGCTCTGCACTGATGGCATGGAGCCTTCTTGGGCTTCTCCCTCTCTCTCCCTCTCTCTCTGCCCCTCCCCAGCTCGCACTTGTACTCTTTCTCTCTCTAAATAAATAAACTTTTTAAAAAGGTGGGGGAGGGACAATAAGGACTGGCGCCTGGGTGGCTCAGTTGGTTAAGCATCCAACTCTTGATTTCAGCTCAGGTTATGATCCCAGAGTCATGGGATCCCACGTCAGGCTCTGCGCTGAGCAGGGAGACTACTTGGGATTCTCGCGCTCTCTCCCTTTGCCCCCTCCCCTGCTCACGCAGTCTCTCTCGCTCTCTAAAAACTTTTTTAAAAATTAAAAAAAGAGGACAATAAGGAATACCACAAACAATATTATGGCAATAAATTTTATAACTTAGATGAAATGGATCAGTTTCTCAAAAGATATGAGCTTCCAAAGTTCACTAAAGGAAACACAGATAACTTGAATGGTGCTATGTTATTCAAATAAATTGAATGTGTAGTTTAAAAACTTCCAACAAAGAAAAATTCTGGTCCATATGGCTTCTCTGGCAAATGTTATCGCACGTTTAAGAATAATAACAACTCCACACAAATTCTTCCAGAATAGATAAGAGGAGGAAACCCTTTCTAACTCAATTTATGAGACCAGCATTATACCGTTAAGGAAACCAGACAAAAGCATTACAACAAAAGAAAATCACACAATATTCCTCATAAACATAAATGCAAAAATCCCCAACAGGACACAAAGTAGACACCTGGCACCCAAATAGAATCCAACAATACATAAAAAGTGGGCCAGGTGGGTTTATCTAGAAACCCAAGACTATTTCAACATTCAAGTATCAATCAGAAGAATTCGCCATCCCAATGAACAAAACAAGAAAACCTTACAATTGCCTCAATAGATGAAGAAAAAGCCTGTAACAAAATTTTACAACCATTCATGCAAAAAAAAAAAAAAAAGAGGAAAAGTCTTAGAAATCGAGTAGTAGAAAAGAACTTCTTCAACCCGATAAAGGCTATCTCCAAAACTTTACATTTCTCTACTGATGATCTACTTTTACTATTTTAGTCACTGCGAAAGCTGATTTTTCTGTTCATACTGAGCAGTGACTTTTATTCGCATCTGAAAAATTCAACATAAGCTTTGGAGACCTTGGATTAATGAGCCATATTCTAAGATTATCACTGTTTAACATCACAATAGGCAGTCTAGAACGTCTTTAAGCATGTGTAATTTTTCCAGAAAATAAACCCATGTCATTTACTCTGTTGGGCCAGACACGTGGTTAACACGAGTTGGTACTGGAGACCAGGAAGTCGAACAACATTTGATGTAGATTTTTAACCAGTTGCTATGATTGCATATTGCCCCCAAGGTCACCCATGCTTTCTGAAGTATGGGGGGCCTCCAATCAAAGCCTTGCTTTAACAAAGAAAGATGAATTGATTTCTTGTTGTTATTCCCCTCTGCAGCCACTCAGGATTAAGTTCTTTATGTTCTGCCAAATCACTTACCAATCTGCTCTCTGCTGTATATTTTTCAAATATCTCTCCTTCTCTTGTGGGTGTGGTTTTGGTTATGATTATGGTTTTGTTTCTGTGTTGTTGTTTTAATGGGATTTGAGGTGGCAGCATAAATAAGCATGTGTTTTCATGTGCCATTTTTCTAGCTTTAGGGCAATATAATTTCCATACCATACAATGTACTCCTTCTAAGTACAGATTTCAAGAATTTTTGGTAAATTCACCAAAATGTTCAACTGTCACTACAGTCTAGTTTAAGAACATTTCCATCACTCCAAAAAGTTTCCTCGTGCCCATGTACTGTCAATACCCACTTCCAGACCCAGTTCCTGTAATCAATGAACCAGTTTTGGTAGCTAGATATTTATCTTTTCTGGAAGTTGCATAAAAATAGAGTCACATAGGGGCCTCTGGGTGACTCAGCTGGTTAAGTACCGACTCTTGATCTCAGCTCAGGTCATAATGTTTGTGAGTTTGAGCCCCGAGTCAGTCTCTGCACTAACGGCTCAGAGCCTACTTGGGATTCTCTCTTTCCCTCTCTTTCTGCCCCTCCCCTGCTTGCACTCTCTCTCAAAATAAATTAACTTAAAAGAGCAAATAAAAATAAATAGAGATATATAATATTTTGCATCAGGCTTTCTTTCCATTTAGCATTAGGTATTGGGGTTTCATTCATGTTGCAGAATGTATAGTCTGTTTCTTTTTATTGATGAATAGTTTTGTGTTGTACGGAAAAACCACATTTTGTTTATCCTTTCACCAGCTGATAGATATTTGGGTTGATTCCAGCTTGTAGATGTTAGGGGTAAAAATGTTTCGAGAAACATTCCTTCATAAGTCTTTGTGGGAATATGTTTTCCTATCTCATGGATAGATATCTAGGACTAGAATTATTGTGTTCTCTGGTTTGTTTACGGTTAACTATCCAGGAAACTGTCAAACTGTTTTTAAAATTGGCTGCAACATGTTACATCCCCACCAGCAATGAAGGTCCATTCTAAATGTACACTGCACTTTAGGGACTATCATTGTGGTTTTAGTTTGCATTTTCATAATGAATAATGGCATAGAGCATTTTTTCATGTATTTATTTACCATCCATATATCATCTTTGCTGAAATGTCCATTTGAATTGCTTGCTCATTTTTAATTGAGTTGTCTTCTTGTTATCGAGTTGCAAGAGCTCTTTAATTATTCTCGATACCAGCTGTTTAGCAGATATATAACTTGCAAATATTTTTCTCCCAGTTTGTGGCTTGTCTTTTCATTTTCTTAATGTTGCCTATTAAAGCACAAAATGTTTTTTAAATCAAGTCCAATTTATCACTATTTTCTATTTTTAAAAGACATTTATTTATTTAAATGTTTATTTCGCTTCGCATAGATCAGGCAGAGAATGACAGATACCATATGTTTGCACTCATAGGTCTAGCAGGAGAAACCTAACAAAGGACCAGGGGGAGAGGAAAGGGGAAAGAGAGCTGGGGAGAATGAGGGACACAAATCATGAGGGACTATTGAATACTGAAAATGAACCATGGACTGAAGGGGGAGGGGGAGGGAGGGAAGTGGGGATGGTCCTGGTGGGGGCACTTGTGGGGAGAAGTGCTGGGTGTTATATGGAATCCAATAGGAGCACATGTACCCCAATGTTCATAGTGGCACTTTCTACAATAGA
>NC_043717.1:98459411-98487118 GCF_006229205.1 Suricata suricatta
GTATATATACACAATGGAGTACTATATGGCAATGAGAAAGAATGATATATGGCCATTTGTAGGAAAGTGGATGGACCTTGAGGGTGTCATGCTAAGCGAAATAAGTCAGGCAGAGAAGGATAGATACCATATGTTTGCATTCATAGGTCTAACAGGAGAGACCTGGCAGGGGACCATGGGGAGAGGAAGGGGGAAAGAGCGGGGAAGAGCGAGGGACACAGATCAGGGGAGACTACTGAATGCTGGAGACAAACCGTGGACTGAAGTGGGAGGGGGGGAGGGGGTGATGGTCATGGTGGGGGGCGCTTGTGGGGAGAAGCACTGGGTGTTATATGGAAACTAATTTGACAAAAAACTATTATAAAAAAATAAATTAAAAAAAATAAGAAAAAAAAGAAAATAAACTATTAAAAAAATGTTTATTTAGAGGGGTACCTGGGTGGCTCAATCGGTTAAGCAACTGACTTCGGCTCAGGTCATGATCTCCCGGTTTGTGGGTTCAAGCCCCATGTTGGGCTCTGTGCTGACAGCTCAGAGCCTGGAGCCTGCCTCAGGTTCTGTGTCTCCCTCTTTCTCTGACCCTCCCCTGCTCATGCTGTCTCTCTCTCTCTCTCTCTCTCTTTCTCAAAAATAAATAAAACATTGGAGCCAGGAAAAAAAATTTTTAATGTTTATTTACAGAGAGAGAGAGAGAGAGAAAGCATGGGGGAGAGTCATAGAGAGAGGGAGAGTGAGACAACCCCAAGCAGGCTCTGTGCTGTCAGCATAAAGCCCGATCTGGAGCTTGAACTCACAAACTGTGAGATCATGACTTGAGCCGAAATCCAGAGTCAGATGCTTAATGGACTGAGCCACCCAGCTGCCCCTATCAGTATTATTGTTTATACGTCATGCATTTAGAGTCACATTTAAGCATTTGCTCGGGGAGGGGGGGAGGGGGAGGGGGCACCTGCTGACTCAGCCAGTAGAGGCTATGACTCTTGATCTCAGGGTTGTGAGCTCCGTGTTGGGTGTGGAGATTGCTTAAAAATAAAATCTTTAAAAAAGAAAAAGAATTTGCCTAATCCAAGGCCGCAAAAATTTTCTTTTAACCATACTAAACTTCAAAACCTCAGTTTTACCTCTTACATTTTGGCGTGTTAAATTTTGAGTTGCTTTCTTTGTATGGTGCAAGGTAATGATACAAATTCAGCTTTTTTTTTTTGCATATGCTATCCAATTATTCTAGGACCATTTGTTGAAAAGACTCCCTTCGCTATCAACGTGACTTCTCAAATTTGTCAAACATCAATTGACCACCGTTGTAAGGATCTTTGGAGAATTTCAGTTCTGTTTCATTAATTGATATGCCTATCTGAACACCACAGCCACACTGTCTTTACTAATATAGCCTTCGAGTACATTGGAAAGTACAAGCCCTCAAGCTTTGTTCTTTCTCCATGTCATTTTTGTTATTGTGGATTCCTTGCATTTACATATGGATTTTAGGGCTAGCTTGTCAATTTCTGCCAAAGAGCCAGCTGAGAATTTGACGGCAATGAATCTATAGATCAATTTGCCATTTTAGTCGTATTAAGACTTACAATCCATGAACATGCAATGTCTTTCTGTTTACTTATATCTCCTTGAATTTTTTATCACAATGTTTTGTAGTTGTCAGTGTATAAACTCGTACTTACTTTGTCAAATCTGTTCCTAAGCATTTGTTCTCTTTTTGATGTTATTGTAAATGAAATGCTTTTTTTTAATTTCATTTTCAGATAATTCTCTGCCTTACATGAAATACCCTATTGCAGGATGCCTGGCTGGCTCAGTCAGTTAAATATCTGACTCTTGGTTTTGGCTCAGGTCATGATCTCATGATTCATGAGATGGAGAGCCACATCAGGCTCCACACTGACAACACATAGCCTCCTTGGGATTCTCTCTCCCTCTTTCTGCCCCTCCCTGTTTGTGCATGCTCACTCGCTCCCTCTCTCAAAATAAATAAAAATTTTTAAATGCTAATTGCATGTTAATGTGTAAAAATGTGTACAGATATGGCTTCCAGGGTCATTTGCAATAACACCATGCGCCCTTTGCCTCCAAAATCCAAGGCCTAATGTTTAAGAATTACTTTCCTATAAAAATAAACAACAGAATACCTAAAAGTGTAAATTAAAAGAAGAGCTTTCTGGCATGCCTCAGTGGCTTAGTCAGTTAAGCATCCGACTCTTGACTTTCACTCAGGTCATGAGTTCATGGTCATGAGATCGAGCCCTGCATGGGGCTCCAAGCTGAGCTTGGAGCCTGCTTAACATTCTCTCCCTCAGCCCTTCCCCCTCCTGTGCTTGCTCGCTCTCTCTGTCAAAAAATAAAAAATTAAAATTAAAAAATTAAATCAAGAGCTTTCTGAATTTAGATTTAGATTTTCTTAGTTGGTTTAATTCCTGACAACCAACTTTTATTAGAGAGTATAGTTAGCTCTTAGAGTTATGAAAAGTAGGTTGAGAGATGGAAGCAAAATCAGAATGGATACATCTGTGTACTAGTCTATAAATCTGGTCTTCACTCATGATAATAGATGAGATCATATAAATAGATACAGATAATGTAAACCTGTTTGGTCTTCGCTCATGATAACAGAATTCTTGTTATGACATAATATCCCAGAACATTTTCTATGTTTGTATACAACGTATCCGTAAACTATGACCACAATAACACTATGTGGCAAACCACCACAAAAATCTCAGTGGCATAAATGGTGAGCATTTTTCCAGCACACAACACCGTGGGTCAACTGATCTGGGCTAGCCTCTGCAGGACAAATCTGCCAATCTCCACTTTGCTTATGCATGCATCTAGGGGTTGGTTGATCTAGGCCAGGCCCAGCTAGGCAGGTCTTCTTATCTGACGTGTGCTTGCTCACACATCCAAGGATTGGTTGATCTAGTCTGGGACAGACTGGGCAGCTCTGCCCCTCTCAGACTTGCTTGCTCGCAGGCCTGGGAATTAGCTGACCTCAGCTGAGCTTTGCTGTAATAGCCCCTCTGACCTGGTTTCCCTTCTTCCCCGCTCGGAGTCCAGTGGGCCATCCCGAGCTCACCATGTTCTTCTGCCAGCAACAGCAAAGGTCCAAGAGCAAGCGCACGTGTGCAGACCACTCGAGGCCCAGGTCCAGAATGGGCTTGCTGTTAACTTCTATCTTATTCTACCGTGCAAGGCAAATCACACAGTTTTACTCAAATTTGGATTTGGGAGGTCACTGCCACAATGCACATGTATGGAAGGATGACATTTGAAGCACATAATACCATCTTCAACAAAACGTTCAAGACAGTTGAGACTTGCTCAGAATTACTTTCAAGAATGCCAGCTGGGGGCACCTGGGTGGCTCAGTTGGTTGAGCGTCCAACTTTGGCTCAGGTCATGATCTCGCTGTTCAGGAGTTCAAGCCCTGCATTGGGTCTGTGCTGGCAGCTCAGAACCTGGAGCCTGCTTCAGATTCTGTGTCTCCCTCTCTCTCTCTGTGCCCCTCCCCTGCTCCTCCTCTGTCTGTCTGTCTCTCTCTCTCTCTCTCTCTCTCAAAAATGAATAAACATTAAAAAATATTTTTTAAAGAATGCCAGCTCAGTGTCAGAGTCACAGACTACTAAAAATGTCTTTGGGTGTCTGTTGCACTTCCTGCCATTTTAAGCACATACATTTCTAAGACGGGGCTATACTGGCATGCTGACCTACATGGTATGCTCTGAACCAGAGACATTTACTTCAATGATACTTTGGAGTATCACAATATATTTAATTTGGCAAGAAAAGCAAATGGCTTTGTGCCTTTGAAACTTTGCTCTAAGCATGTATTAGCCATTTGTACCTTGTTCCCTCTGATGGTCATCCAGCTCTAAAAGATGTAGGTTTCAACACTTCCTAAGCCTCTTACATTAGGGCACTCGGAGTGGGATGTCTGGCAGTTGGTATATGATTCCTAGCTGGCAAGATCCCAAGCAATCATTAATGGTAGAAAAATATCATGGTGTATCACAAAGAGGAAAAAAAATATTGGACATGTAATTAGACTGTACTTATTTAGAGGGAAATTGCATTTTGAACAAATATATCAAGAAGCTAGTATTTTACTCTAATTTGTAGCTTGATGATGGTTTTCCATTCAACTGTGACTAGGAAATTATTCCACTCAGTGAACCCTAAATATAGAAAAACATGAAAAACAAGAACCAATTATGTAAATTTGAAATTTCCTATAAATCTTCTTCTGTTAGTCAAAAGCCTAATAATACTTCATAATCTGAAGCCCCCTAAGAAGTCACATGATCCCCAGATGATATCATACCTACAGATAGGAAACCAAGGAAAATTATAAGTTTTTGGTTACAGTTAGATATAAGTTTGGAAAGAACAATCGGTTCAGTACAAGTTCTCTTCCATTCACAAAGCTCTTGATCCACTAGAGGCCTGGCCACACACCTCCTTTTGAATCAATTCATTCCTCATTAATTACAAAGCCCATGACAAGTGCTGTGTACATTCATAGTTTTGAAAGATACAATTCTAAAAAGAGAGAGAGGTACCTAGAGAAATACTAATGAAAGCACTCAACCACCTATGACAAAGGTGTTATAACTATTTCCATTCTATGGATGAGGAAACAGAGGCTTAATAGGATCAACTTATTGGTGAATGGTTTCACAGCTATTAAAAAAGGCAGACATATATTTGCAACAACGTGGATGGAACTGGGGTGTGTTATGCTGAGCGAAACAAGTTAGGCAGAGAAAGACAAATATATGATTTCACTCATGTGTGGAATTTAAGAAATACAACAGATGAACATAGGGGAAGGAAAGGAAAAATAAGATAAAAACAGAGAATGAGGCAAACCATAAGAGATTCTTGAATACAGAGAACAAACTGAGGGTTGTTGGAGGGGAGGTGGGTGGGAGAATGTGTGATGGGCATTAAGGAGGGCACTTTTGGGGATGGGCATGGGGTGTCATATGTAAGAGATGAATCACTGGGTTCTACTCTTGAAGCCAAGACTACACTGTATGTTAACCAACTAGAGTTTAAATAAATAAATTACAGGGGCACCTGGGTAGCTCAGTTGGCTGAGCATCCAACTCTTGATTTTGGCTCCGGTCATGATCTCACTGTCCATGAGTTCGAGCCCCACATCAGGCTCTGTGCTCGCAGTATGGAGCCTCCTTGGGATTCTCTCTCTCCCTCTCTACTGGCCCCTCCTCTGCTTGTGCTCTTTTTTTTCTCTCAAAATAAAGAAACACTTAAAAATAAATGAATAATTTTTTATAAAAGCAGAGCTTTAATTTGAACACAGTTGGATTTGGTATTAACCACCAGTATCCAATACAATTAAGTGTTCCTACTGGAAATAAAGTCCACTAGGCTCAAAAAGAAGTGATATATTAAATATTAAGGAAGGGAGTCATAAAGGAGTAGGGTGCAGTGAGGAAGGGAATTTCAGGCAGAGGGATACATGAGCAAAACTAAAACTCTACAGAACATATTCAGGCACTAACAAGGAATTCTGTTATGGTTGATGCATTCAGGGGGTGAAGGGGAGTAAAGACATAGGGAAAGACTCCTGGAATAGTAGTTTGGGGTGAATTTGTACCAGATTTTGAATACTTTCCATGGGAAATTAGGTTTTATTTTTTAAGGCAGTGGGCTTCCATAAAAGTGTTTAGCAGGGGCTGATAAGTTTAAAATGATGAGATCTTGGGGTGCTTGGGTGGCTCATTCAGTTAAACACCTGTCTCTCGATTTGGGCTCAAGTCATGATCTCACGGTTTGTGAGATCAAGCCCAGCGTCAGGCTCTGCACAGTGCCAAGTCTGCTTGGGATTCTCTGTCTCCCTCTCTCTTTGCCCCTCCCCTGCTCACTCACTCTTGCTTTCTCTCAAAATAAATAAATAAACTAAAAAAATGTATTAAAAAGTTATGAGATCTCTACATTTACCTAAGTGGTGCTACCATGACATTGGTCTTGGCAAGGATTTTTTTTAATATATAGGCAGCAAAAGCAAAAACAAATAAGCAAGACTATATCAAACTTAAAACCTTCTACATAGCAAAGGAAACAATCAACAAAATGAAAAGGCAATCTATAGAATGAGGAAAATATTTGCAAACCATGTATCTGATAAGGGATTAAGATTGAAAAGTTACAAGGAACTCACACAACTTAATACCAAAAATATAAATAACCCAATTAAAAATAGGCAATGGACCTAAGTTGACACTTGTTTAAAAACAAAATTCAGATGGCCAACAAGGTATACGAAAATATGTTCAACATCTCTGGTCATCAGGGAAATGTGAATCAAAGTCACAATGAGCTGTCACCTCACATCTATCAGGATGACTATTAACATATATATGGATGTATGTGTGTATATTTATGTATGTACATTCACATATATGCATATATATAGATAGTCCTATAAGGAGGACTATGGTTAAAAAGACAAAAGATAACAAGTGTTGGGGAGGAGGTAGAGAAAAGGGAGTCCTTGTACATTGTTTGTTGGAATGTAAATTTGTACAGTCATTATAGAAAACAGTATGAAGATTTCTCAAAAAACTAAAAATAAAACTACCATATGATCCCACATTCCCACTTCTGGGTATAGAGCCAAGGAACTGAAAACAGGATGGTGAAGAGATGTCCACATCCCCATGTTTACTGCAGCACTATTCACAATAGCCAAGATAGGGAAACAACCTAAATGTCCTTGGACAGATGAACAAATAAAGAAATGTGGTGTATATGCACACGCGTGCATGCATACACACACACACACACAAATGGGATATTCAGCCTTGAAAAGGAAGGAAATCCTGCCATTTCCAACAACACAGGTGAACCTGGAGAACATTATGCTAAGTAAGCCAGACTCAAAAAGACAAGTACTGCATGATCTCACTTCTGTGTAGAATCTAAAATAGTCTAAGTTGGGGTTCCTGGGTGGCTCATTTGGTTGAGTGGCCGAATTTGGCTCAGAAGTCATGGTTTGTGGGTTCCAGCCCTGTGTCAGGCTCTGTGCTGATACCTTGGAGCCTGGAGCCTGCTTCGGATTCTGTGTCTCCCTCTCTCTCTCTCTGCCCCTTGCCCACTTATGCTCTTTCTCTCTGTCAAAAATAAATAAATATTTTAAAAATAAAATAAAATAATAAAATAGTCAAAGTCATAGAGGCAGACAGTAGGATGGATAGTGGTTGCCTGGGCTGGGGGTGCACATGGGAAATGGGGCAATGCTGGTCAAATCACACTAACTTTAAGTTACACAAGATGCATAAGTTCTGGAGATATAATGTTCAGCATGATGACTATAGTTAATAATGCTGCATTGCATACTTGAAATTTGCTAAAAGGATATACCTTAATTAAATCTTTTCAATACAAACACACACACACACACAATGGTTACCATGTAGAAGTGATGGCTATGTTAACTCGCTAGATTTTGGTGACGGTTTCACAATGTATATGTATATCAGAACTTCAAGCTGTACACCTTAAATATATACTTTTTTTGAGAGAGAGAGAGAGCATGAGCAGGGGAGGGGCAGAGGGAGAGAGAGAATCTCAAGCAGGTTCTACTCTGAGTGCAGAGCCCAACATGGTGCTTGATCCCATGGCCCCAAACTCATGCCCTGAGCCAAAATCAAGAGTCAGATGCTTAACCAACTGAGCCACCCCGGTATCCCAATATATATCCAATTTTTATATGCCAATGATAATAAAGCAGTTTTCAAAGTTTGCTGAAGGGATGGATCTGTATATAACTGCACAACTAATACCTCTGGAGAAGCCATTAGCTTAAGAGCCATCATTTTAATCTTAAATGCTATAAAATGAGGTGAGATATCTCATTTCTTTCTTTTTAATGAATGTTTACTTTTATGTAATGGCTATGCATTTACAAAGCGGAACAACTGTTGAAGCTAAAAATTGGATGCAACTGAACTCCTGGAACAGCCCTGACTCTGAGAATGACTATAAAGACATTCAGAGGCTATGCTAGAAATAAACAACTCCAACCAATTTGAAGTATTATAGTCCCTCATCACATCAAACCTGAGGAAAGACTGACACACTTCTGGGGATTTTTGCATTTGTTTTTTACTTTTTTTTTTTAACTATTAAACTTGGACATTCCTTGTGTTTGGACCAAGACGTTAAGAGTCATTCTCTGCTTTCAACTTATTGAAATGAATCTTTTGATAGGAGTTTGAACTACTGGTTTCATAGTTGCATCAAAAGTGCTGTAGGAAGATCATAAAAAGCACCCAGCTCTTTCTCTGATTTGATCACTTCTGTCTGCTAAATTTGAGTATTATGAAATTCAAAACAAATCTTAATTTTTCCCCTTCTATCGTATTCATAAAAATAAAAATAACCTCAAGTTCTTTTCCTGAACTATCTAGTAATGGACTGGTTTTTACCAGTGGCATATGTGCCTACTATGCCTTACAAAATGTGCATGCGATCTAGAACTCTTGAATATGGAATGTACATCTCTTCCGTAACATGTCTTCCTTATAGAAAATTTCAGAGGAATTTTTCTTCATCTTGGAGGAACTTAGGGCTCAAAGCTCCTCTCATTACAGGAGTGAAGCTCTTATCTATAATGATGAGTTTAGGTCATGGTTGAAATACGCAGGTCCTACAGGCCCATGGTATGCTACTCGTCATGCCATGAACATGATTAGGCCACTAGCTGAGCCCAGACCAGCCAAAAGCCTAGTACCTGCAGCACAGAAGCTCTGGGCCATGTCTGGCATGATTCCTTCCTCCATGATCTAGTAATGACTGTGTTAAATTAGGAAATTTATCTGACTGACACTTTTCTTAAATGCTTCTATTTATTTTGAAAGAGAGAAAGAGGATGAGAGCCCATGCACATGCGAACGGGGGAGGGGCAGAGAGCAGGAGAGAGAATTCCAAGCAGGCTACATACTGCCAATGCAGAGCCTACCTTGGGGCTCAGTCCCTTGAACCATGAGATCATGACCTGAGCTGAAATCAATCACGAGTCAGATGCCTAACCAATTGAGCCACCCAGGTGCCCAATGCCTGACCATTTTTAAAGGTTCATTTGATTCTTGCATGCCCAGTGATATCCATTATTAAGTGATTAACTTGATTACTCCTGCTTAAGTTGCATTTTATTTTCCAAATGTATCATATCTTCATAATTGCATTTCTTCACTTGGAAGCCAGAATTTAGATGTACAGCCACATTTTATTGAAATCATTGCCTCTGATCAGGTCAGCTTTCAACTTACGCAGTCCAGAAATTTCATTCAGGTGCATAATTTTATGGTGTGCACATACCTAATTAGAATAGCTATAGGCATGACCAGCATTGTTAGACCTACGCCTTCAGATTTGTGACAAAATGCAAGAGGGAACTTTTCAACCTGAATCTGAATGTCTCTCTTACCACAGGACAGCCTGAGTTGTGTGTGACACATACACACACACACACATATATATGACAGCTTGTTATATGTGACAACATGATGAATAAAGAAATTAAAGTTCCTTTCCTATCAAGAAGAACACTAAGAGACAAAAGACTACATTTCATATGCTGTACTGAATTGATGTACTTTATGTAATATTTTTAAAGTTTCTTGCACTAGACATCTCTTAAGGAAGACATTCCCAACACAGCACACTTTCCTACTGCATTCTCTTAAAATCTAAGCATTTCTTTTTAAGACATCTTCAAGGACAAACATGGTTTAATCATCAGGAGAGAAGCCAAGAAAAATACTTTTGGCACAGAAAGTTTGCACTCTGCCAGAGTAGAATTTATTCCTGGATTCACATACCTACGAGTATATTCTCCTTTCAGAGAACATTGTTTACTACATCCCCATAAAGAGGAATGGGGGAAAGGTTAAATAACACATGAAGCCCATAATTTTCACATTCAGCAGCATAAATAGGATGAGCATTCATTCATTCATTCATTCATTCATTCATTCATCCAACTAGCTTTTTGACTACCTACTAAACACCACAATTGTGGCACAGTTGGTTTGCATTCCCTAGAATGCCAGTTCTGAGATGGACTTCAGTGCGCAAGATGTTTACTAAGGGTTGCCCTTGACATACACATCTATGGGAGGGAGAGGAAAGGAAGTAGAGTGGGCAGTAGAAGTCAAGTTACGATGCAGCCCAACGATAGCCTTGTCTAGCCCAACAGTGCCCTCTGAAGCTATAGCTGCCCTTCAGAACTGCCTTCTCCATGGGTAGATATCACCAGGCCTGTATATGTCTAAATCAACTACTCACGGTGTCTGAGGCACCTTGGGAAGGGATGTGACCTTGAACAAGGCAGCTCTGCTGACAATACTCCCAAGAGCTAGGGCAATTCCTTCACTAAGCAGGGATCTGGCGTGCACATCATCTTGTCCACCATAACTATGCACTGCACTAGAGCCTAGAAACAAAGATTGGCCCCATTCTTATCTCTGGAAATGTCAAAGTCTGGAAGGGTAGAGTGTCTTGGAAACATGCAAACAAAAGTAACAGCGTTCTCTGTTTAGTGCCTATGGGATTCAAGGCACTGTTAACATACACTATCTCTTAATTCCCACCAAGACCCAGTGGGGTGGTACTATTAATACTTCATTTAAAAGAAGAGGAAGAAGAATTAATGGGAAACCGACTTGCCCAAGGTCCAACGGTAAGTGGCTGATGGAGCCAGGATTCAACCCCTTTCAGTCTGACTCGAGTGTGGTAAGTGATAAAACAGTAAGCACTGTAGAAACACACACACACACACACACACACACACACACACACACACACACACACAAAGCATAATCCACTTTGCAGAACTGTGTCTCAAAAACCAGGATTTTTCCCAAAACACAATGCAGACCATGTCCTTTCCCTGATTTAAAGCCTACAGGGACTACTCATTGCTTTTAGGACAAGATCAAACTCATCAGCACGGTTTCCCCACCCCCACCCCCAAAGCACTTCATGAGCTATTCTAATTACGAATGGTCTCTCTTAACCCTCAACCCCTCATTCACCCACATGGTCAGGTTGAACAAATTGAAGTTTCATTACCCAAATAAGGTTATATTGCTTTAAATTTACTTTGCTTTGCACACATAGCTCCCTCTTCCAGGAATGATTTGACAGGAACTCCCATGTGTTCCTGAGGATCAGGCTCAAGGGTACTTCTTCTCCAGAGCCTTCCTCCAATGTCCCAGGTACATTAACTCACTTCCTCCTCTTGATCCCCCACTGTAGTTTATGCACACTTTTCCTATAGACCTATCATGCTGCCTCATAATTATTTAGATGCATATCTATTTCTTTCACCTGAAGACAGGAATTCTGTTTTACTTATTTTGGGGTTTCTAGGCTCTAGCATTTCTGACACAAATCAGGAGGTCAATATGAGCTTGGAATGAATGGATGAATAAGTCTTTCTGGACTCATCCCTCCCCTTCACCCACCACACCCAACAATTCACCAAGTCTTGCTGCATCTGCCTCCTAAAAAAGATTCTGAATCTTTGATATCCTCTTCATTCTTGCAAGCGCTGACTAGTTCCACACCTCATCATTTTGTCTCTAGCCTATGCCAGCAGCCTCCTGGGAGGTTTTCTGGCCTTTAATTGTACCCCCTTCTCTCTCTGAGCTATCCTCTATATGACTAGCAGAGTGATTTGTCTGAAATGTAAATGGGATTACACCAATCTCTTCAGTTAATCTTTTCCATGGATCCCAATGACACAGAAGACATGTTTCATATTTTATGTTGCTTATACGGCCTGCTAGTTATTTGTCCCCTGCTGATCTCTGCAGCCACATATCTCATGGCTCCCTGATATTCACACATGAATTATAGAAATTAGCACTCCCAGATGGCTAATAATTTGGCCCCCAATCAAATATTCTTTTATTTTTTTAATGTTTATTTATATTTGAGAGAGAGAGAGCACAAGCAGGGTAGGGGTAGAGAGAGATGCAGAATCCCAAACAGGCTCCAAGCTCTGAGCTGTCAGCACAGAGCCCAATGTGGGGTTTGAACCTACAAACTATGAGATCATTACTGGAGCTGAAGTCGGATGCTTAACCAACTGAGCCACCCAGGCATCCCTCAAATCAATATTCTTTAAATACTTCTTCAGCCATTTTAAAAAATGAGGATGGGAAGAAATTAATTTCCTAATAATAAAATTTTATTCTTCTTTATGTCTAAGGTAAAGGGTTTATGACATTAATTTATTCCATACAATTTCCAAATCCTGACAATTTCTTGGCGGGCACAGTGAATCATTTAAAATGTAGCCCCTAGATGAAATTTCTAACTCCAAATAAATAATCCTATACCTTACTGCTGGATTTAGGTGGCAGTCCTATAAAACTGGTCTTGGGTTTAGTTGTGTCACTTGTAGCTGGAACCTGCAACTTGCATGAGTCTGTGGCAAAAACCATTCAACAGGAGGAGTCAGCACCACTAGGAATATTTTCCTTTATTTAGAAAAATTTTTTGTTCAATGTTCACTTATTTTTGAGAAACAGAGAGCCAGAGCAGGGGCAGGAGAGGGACAGAGAGAAAAGGAGACACAGAATCCTAAGAAGGCTTCATGCTCTGAGCTGTCAGCACAGAGCCCAACGTGGGGCTCAAACCCACGAACCACAAGATCATGAAGGGACCTGAAGTTGGACACTAAACCAACTGAGCCAGGCACCCCTGAACATTTTTATTTCTACTCAAAGTGCTGAATATTTCAGTCAGAGGAGGTCTGATTTCTGGTTAAGCCAGTTATATAATGAGCTGTAGACAGGAACATGAATTAACTGGTGTCATTTACTATTGAACACTTCATGTTTTAGTGCCGGTAACAGGCCGACACCCTGGACAGCTGCCTGCCCCCCTCTTGGGTCTGATTCTGCTCCTGCCCACCTTGCCTGACCATATCCTGTATCTGCACATCTTCAACATGCCATACTTTCCTAAATGCATGTATTTGGGGTACAATGTTTTATCTTCCTTCAAAGCCCTTCACTTTCTTGTTTATCCACTAGGTTTCTCCTCAGTGCTGTGTCCTCTGTAGAACTTTCCCTGATGACCACCCTCAAGACACCAAAGGCAGAGTTAGGGTCCTCCCCCTTCTTTGATTTTCTAGGGCTCTGTATGTGACCCACAGGTTTGTCTTCAGTCACTGGGTAAGAAGTGAACTTACAAGAAGAGGTTTATACAGATGTTTGGGAGAAAAAGATTTCAATTTTGAATATGTTTAATTTGAAGTTTCTTTTAGGACACCCAGATACATAAAAATGTTCAGGGGTGCCTGGGTGACTCAGCTGGTTGAGTGTCCAACTTCAGGTCCGGTCATGATCTTGTGGTTTGTGGGTTTGAGCCCCACGTTGGGCTCTGTCTTGCAGCTCAGAGCCTGGAACCTGTTTCGGATTCTGTGTCTCATTCTCTCTCTGAACCCCCCCCCCCACACACACACATACACTTGTGCTCTGTTTCTGTCTCTCAAAAATAAATAAATGTAAAAATTTTTTAATTAAAAAAATAGCCTGCACTTAAGGCCCCTTGTCTGCCTAGAAAACTCCTATGCATCTTTTTTATTCTCAGCCTAAGAGCCACCACCTGTATGAAGCCTTCCCAAATTCCCCAGAAGACTTAGATTTACCTTTTTTAGTACATATATATAAATATACATTTATATCATTATCTGCTTTAGTCTGTCGCTTACCATACAGTATTGTTACTGCTGGTTTAGGTTTGTCTTTTCCACTAGGGCAAAAAGCATCTTAGTAAAATAAGATAAAACCTTGGTTTGTGAGTACAATTCATTCCAGAAACATGCCTGTAATCCAAAGCATTTGTATACCAAAGCAAATTTCCCCAGAAAAAATAATGGAAACTCAGATGATTCATTCTACAACCTAAAAATATTCATATAAAAATGATTACAATACTATAATATAATACAAAATACTAAAGAAAATACAAAAATATAAAGAAAACTAAACAAATTAACCTGAATTTACCTTTGAAAACCTTCGTGGTGGGTGTGAGGGAGACAAGAGAGAGGAGGAATCACACTAACAGAATCACCGCTATCTATTGGCTCAATGAAATCTTTTTCTTTTCATGCAACGTTTAACAAGGAACCTATCCAATGACCTAGAATGAAGCAAAGTATTCCTAACGCCACTCTATACAGAAAAGCAAGGGACTGTCCATAGATGCCTTGAAGTGACAAAAAATATACTGGTGCCAGTTGTGGGCACCTTCCAATGTTTTGAAAAATCAGAGCGAGTGAGCGAGAGAGAGAGAGAAGAACCATTGGCTCAGTTGTGATCATGTGATGTTCAACATCACATACTACTCGTATTACAAGACATCGCTCATTGATAAGGTTAAAATTAATGAGGAATGTTTGCTCATCTTGTGAAACATTCACAGAACAAGTTACTCGCAATCCAAGGTTTTAGCGTACAAAGAACACACTCATTTTTCTTAAGGTGTATTTATTGCAAGCAGCTTTGATGAAGAAGGAGGAAAGGGATATCTGAAACTGTGCTGATATGGGACAACTTTAAGTCCTCATATCCAGAATCTTAAAGAAGGTGGAAGTACGATCAAGCTGTAGGAGAGCGCACAGAGACTAAATTAATTTGACGGTGCAATTCCATTTCTCACAGACTACACACTGCCATTTCTCATGACACTAGTATCAGATTAGTTTGAGAAGCGCTACGCTCCTATATAAAACTGTCACCTAGATAAAAATCTCATTTGTGTTTACAAGGGGAAGGTAATCAAAACAAAGCCTGCATCACTTTCACCCATTCATCGTCACTCATAAGTTATAAATAAGTGGACTGTAAGGCTAAGAGCTCCTGTAAGTCAGTTCATACTGTTAGTTGTCAGCCTATCATTGCATTACAGAAGCCCCAATATGGACTCAGGCCACATGACATTTTGCGTCTGACTGGCTGTGGATAGGAAAATGCTCCTCTCTACCTCAGAAGTACTACCCGAGTATAATTACACGTGAACAAAAAGATCCGCCAGTGACATCACACCAATCAGGTAACACCAGTGAATCTTCTCAAATTAACCAGATTCTGTATGTGAAAGTCCGGATTATAAACTCTTTAGGGAAAAATGCACTATTCACTATTACACACACCTAAGCAGCCTACATACTATGTTTTGATCACTGTTCCACCTTTTTTTAAATGTTTTTTTAAATATTATTTTTGAGAGAGAGAGAACAGGGGAGGGACAAAGAGGGAGGGAGACACAGAATCTGAAGCAGGCTCCAGGCTCTGAGCTGTCAGTGCAGAGCCCAATGTGCGGCCCTAAGTCAGGGACCGTGAGATCATGACCTGAGCCGGAGTCGGAAACGTAACCGACTGAGCTACCCAGGGGCCCCTGTTCTACCTTTTTATAATGTTTGTTTGTTGTTTGTTTGTCTGTTTGTTTTGAGGGAGAGCAAGCCTCAGTGGAAGAAGGTCAGAGAGAGAGGGAGATAACCCAAGCAGGCTGTGTGCCTTCAGCGCAGAGCCCAACATGGGACTCAGTCTCATGAACTGTGAGATTACTGACCTGAGTTGAAATCAAGAGTTGGACACTTAATCGACTGAGCCACCCAGACACTCTTCACTGTTCTACCTTAATGGCCATTTGGTATTTAATTACTCACCTTATTGGAGAACCCAGCTCACACAGTCTGCCTGTGATAGACAAAGGAAGGATGAAGACATTAACTAGCTAGAGGAGACCTCTTTTTATATTTCCATAGACATATGAGTTAAAATGGTGTGCATTTTTCCCACAACCTCAAAAGAAAAATAATCTAAACTAACTGTTGTTTTAATATGGGCAAATGATATTACAGTTCCATCTACTATGTAAAGTAAATGCATTAGAAGGGGCGCCTAACTGGCTCACTTGGTAAAGCATCGGCTTCTTGATTTCAGGGTTGTGGGTTTGAGCCCCCTCTCCAGGTGTAAGGATCACTTAAGAATAGGGGCCCTTGGGTGGCTTAGTGAGTGAAGCGTCCAACTTCAGCTCAGGTCATGATCTCATAGTTTGTGAGGTTGAGTTCAGCATCTGGCTCTGTGCGGACAGCTCAGAGCCTGGAGCCTGCTTCGGATTCCGTGTCTCCCTCTCTCTCTACCCCTTCCCTGTTTGTGCTCTCTCTTTCTCTCTCTCAAAATAAATAAGCATTAAAAAATTTGTTTTAAAGACTACTTAAGAATAAAATCTTTGAAAAGCAGTAAATGCATTAGGGTATGATTTTCATTCTGTTCGGCAGAGTGGTTAAAATATGGACTCCAGAACGACACCATGTGGACTCAGTCTCTTACTAGCCATGTGACATGGAGTAAATAACTTATTCTCCCTGGGACTTAGCTTCATCAACTACAGAATAAAGATAATATTTGTCCTCACCTCATGGAATTTTAGGTGGATTTAATGAGCTAACATACAGAAAGCACTTAGAACAGTACCTGACACAGGGAACTACCACCTAAATGGTGGCAGGCTGATTAACTGTGGGGTTTCTCAATACCTTTCCTACAGTTATGTCCATTGTGAATCTTGTAAGAACCTGGCTGTAAAGAAATGGACTAGAATCCTATCTACTCAACACCATCACATTCCTAGCACGATCAGACAAGAAAATGAAACAAAGAGTGTTAGGTTTAGAAAGGAAGGAAACAGGTCTGATATTAAGCACACACAAGTTGATCTACATAGAAAACCAAGAGAACATATAGACACAGTTTGTGGAACCTAGGAGAGGGTTCAGTTACCTTGCTGAAAGTGATAGCAGCATACGAAAATCAATTTCATTTCTATGTGCTAGCAATGAAGAGGTAGAAATGGCAGTTGAAAAATTTTACTAGCAGGGTGCCTGGCTGGCTCAGTCCATGGAGCATGTGACTCTTGATCTCAGGGCTGTGAGTTCGAACCCCATGTTGGGTATAGAGATTATTTAAAAAAGAAAATCTTTTTGAAAAAAGAAAAATTTGGGGGGATCTGGGTGACTCAGGCAGCTAAGCGTCCAACTTTGGTTCAAGTCATGATCGCACACCTCGTGAGTTTGAGCCCCACGTTGGGCTCTATGCTGACACTTCAGAACATAGAGCCTGCTTTGGATTCTGTGTCTCCCTCTCTCTCTGCTCTTCCCCTGCTTGCTCTCTGTCTCTCTCTGTCTTTGTCTCTCTGTCTCTCTCCCTCTCAAAAATAAACATTTAAAAAATTTTAAGAAAAAATTTAATTATCATTTATATTAGCTACAAAAATACTAGGTACCTGGAAATAAATCCAATGAAAAAAATGTACAATATACAAAATCAAAGATTTAAACTGAAATGTATTTTAAAAATACAAATAGGGGCACCTGGGTGGGTCAGTCAGCTGAGCATCTAACTTCAGCTCAGGTCATGATCTCATGGCTCGTGAGTTCCAGCCCCGCATGGAGCTCTGTGCTCACAGCTCAGAGCCTGGAGCCTGCTTCCGATTCTGTGACTCCCAGGCTCTCTTTCCCTCTCCCTCTCCTAGCTCATACTCTGTCTCTCTGTCTCTCTCTCTTAAAAATAAATAAACATTAAAAACATTTTTTAATCTAAATCAATGGAGATCAATGTTCATGGGAAGTCTCAATTGAGTAAGGCTCTCGGGTCTTGTGAAATTAAGGTATAAATTCAATGTAATTCCAATGGGGAGAGTAAGCTATGGATACAAAATCCCAGGGTTCAAATTCCAATGCAGCTACTCACTATATGACTTGGGCAAGTTACTGCATCATTCTGTACTCGGGTTTTGTTGTCACATAAAGAGAGAGACTGTGTTCTTTTCCCCTTTGCCTTCCTTTGAAGAATAAATAAAACCGGGGCACCTGAGTGGCTCAGTTGGTTAAATGTCAGACTTGAGCTCAGGTTATGATCTCATGGTTCATGAGTTCAAGCCCCACATCTGGTTCTGTGCTGACAGCTCAGAGCCTGAAGTCTGCTTTAGATTCTGTGTCTCCCTCTCTTTCTGTCCCTCCCCCCACTCGTGCTCTGTCTCTCTCTGTCTCTGAAAAGTAATAAAATTTTTAAAGAATAAAACTAATACATATAAAGTACTGAAAATATTTTCTGGAACACAGTTAGGTGCTCTAACAATGTTACCTATCATTGCTGTTGTTATATTAAGAATTACAGATCCATAAAGAAAAGAAACAAAAACCCTAAAAGAAAACAGGCAAGCAAACAAAAAGGAATTCACAGAACAAAACTGACCAATGTGCCTTTAAAACCATCTTTACTAATAATTGTAAAAGGCAAATTAAAACTCTTAAGATATGATTTTGCCAATCATATTGGCAAAGATTAAAATGGGTTGGCAAGAATGTATGAGAAACAAGTGTTTTCGAACACTGTGAGAGTAGAAACTGGCACAATTTTGCAGGGAAATGTGACAGTAACTAACAAATTATAAAATGTGCATACATTTTTGATCAAGCGATTCCATTTATGGGAATTTGTCCTCCAAAAACTGTCACATAAATATACTAAGATAGAAGAATGTTCACTGTCATACTGCTTGTAATATAAGAAACTGGCTAACTCCTAAAGACCATTTTATCCAGTCAGCAAGAAATGAAGAGATAGACAGACATGCATTGACATGGAAAGACGTCCAAGATCCAATGGTAACTGAAAGAGCAAGACGCAAAACAGTATGTCCAAGAAGGTATCGTTATTAAACATTTTTTGACATAAATGTTCGTATACATATAAAAATCCTCTGGAAGAATATACAGAATTTGCTCACAGTGGTAAATTCTTGGGTGTGAGTGGGAAAGAAATGCATGTTGCTTTGATTATCTATTTGAAGCATGTCTCAATTGTCTGAAACTATTACAAGGTGGGTGCATTATTCATGGTAAAAGAGGTACCCTTTTGCTAAGCTTTATTTAACATGGTTTCCACTGCTAGGTACATACGTCTTGAATTATTTGATGAAATTCTAAAGACTTCCCCTATTACGTAGGACAGGTTGTTGAGTTTTTAAACATGAAAACTTTGGAATGATCATTCATTAATATTTTAGTTCTACCTTTTCAGGTGCATGCTAAAACTGATTTTATACCTTTATATATATATTTATATATGTGTATCTTTATATATATTTATATATATGTATCTCTATATATATTTATATATATATATCTTTATAAATATATATTTCACCACAGCCAAATGGCAAAGGTTTCAGTTCTCTGAAGGTCTAAATCATTTTTCTCATTCCCCCTATATATCCCTCCCTGTGTGGTGCAGAACCAATCATTAGGCTTTGTGTGGTAACCAGAGAATTTTCCAGCAGTGGTAGCTCTCGGGTGGCTTGGACAGGAAAAGGCACCCCTCCTGATATCTCAGGAAGTTGGGGTGCAGTGTAAGGAAATCCTGAAAGACAAAATTCTCTGATTGGAGTCATTTAAAACATTTTTGAAATATTTATTTATTTTCAGAGAGAGAGAGAGCGAGCGCACACACAGGTGTGCACGCAAGCAGGGGAAGGGCAGAGACAGACGGAAAGAGAAGGAGAACGAGAATCCCAGATAATAGCAGGCTCTGTGCTAACAGTGCGGAGCTCCACACAGGGCTGGATCTCATGAACTGTGAGACCTGGGCCTCATCAAGAGTCCGATACGTAACCGATGGAGCCGCCCAGGTGCCCCAAGAAAGAGAGCATTAACAGCCTCCCCGAAAATGACCTTCTGCCTTTCCTCACCTCATGTTCAATTCTGACTGCCCACGTGGCAGAGAGGATGTTTGCTTCTGAGCCTTTCACCATGGCCATCCCATTCAGTGGCTCATTCTGTTCTCGCCCACCTTTCAGCAAGCCTGACCTACTATTTTGGATGTCTCATCTAAGATCCCTCCAAGGTACCGTGACATTTAGTCTTTAAGTCTCAGTAGGTATGTGAATCATCTTACTTCCTTCCTATAAATTCCCCATAGGTGCCTTGAAGACCATTCACTTCCTGGATACTCCTAGGTAACTTCCATCCCTCCTCATTTTCCCAATGTCCATGTAGCACTTCTCAGATTTCCATTTCTAGCCTGAAATCATGGCCTTCAAGACTTCCAGGTAATCCCTTCTGTCAGACTTTAGTGAGTTAAACTTGCCCTACTGGGTATCCTAGCACTGTTTTATTTTTTTTTTTAATGTTTTATTTATTTTTGATACAGAGAGAGATAGAGCATGAGAGGGGGAGGGACAGAGAGAGAAGGAGACACAGAACCGGAAGCAGACTCCAGGCTCTGAGCTGTCAGCACAGAGCCTGACGCGGGGCTCGAACCCATGGACATGAGATCTGACCTGAGCCGAAGTCAGAGGCTTAATCAACTGAGCCACCCAGGCGCCCCCCTAGCACTGTTTTAAATCTGAGGGTTTGGGGGCACCTGGGTGGTTTACTCGGTTGAATCAAGAGTTAGATACTTAATGAACTGAGACTCTTGGGTTCCCCTCAAACAGTGCTTCTTAAATAGCATCAGAAAATATAAAATATAAGGGTGCCTGTATGACTCCATTGGTTAAGCCTCCAAATGTTAGCTTCAGCTAAGGTCATGATCTCAGAGTTCATGGGTTCAACCCTGCATCAGGCTCTGCATTCACAGTGAAGAGCCTGCTCAAGATTCTCTCTCTTCCTCTCTCTTTCTCAAAATAATTAAACTTTTAAAAAATAAAGTATGAAATACTTAGGGATAAATCTGACAAAAGATGTAGGGAAACTATACACCAAAAACGACAAATCATTTTAGATTTAAACTAATGAAGACCTAAATAAAGGACAATAAGGGCAGGGTGGGTGGATGATACCTTATCTATAGAGAAAGAGGTTTTAGTAGATTGAATCACAGTTCCCCCCCAAAATGTAGAAGTCCTAACCTCCAGTACCTATGAATATGACAGAAAATAATTATTTTTAAATGTAATTAAGTAAAGAATACCAAGATGAGATCATCCTTGGTTGTCTGAATGGGTTCTAAACCCAAAGACAAATATCCTTTAAGAACAGGAAAAGATACAGAATACACAAAGGAGAGACACAGGGGAGAAAGTCACGAGAAGATGGGGGCAGAAGTTTGAATTATGCAGCCCTAAATCAAGGAATGCCTGGGGCTACCAGAAGACGGATAAAGCAAGGAGGGATCCTTCGCTAGAGTCTTGGGAAGAAGTCCACTCCAGCCAACACCTTGATTTTGGACTTCAGGCCTCTGGAGCAGTGAGAGATTCCATTTCTGTTCTAATGTGCCCCGTTTGTGGTCATTTGTTACGGGAGCCCTAGGAAACAAATACACACCTGTAAGAATTACAGTGGACAGTGAAAGTATAGAAACAAGGCAGAAAGAAACTGAAGAATCTAAAGTATTGAAAGAAAAAAAAAGTCAGTTAAGCATCCAACTCCTGACTTCAGCCCCAGTCATGATCTCACAGTTTGTGGGTTCAAGCCCCGCATCGGGCTCTTGCTTGGGATTCTCTCTCACTCTCTCTCTCTCTGTCTCTTCCCCGCTCGCTCTCTCTCTCACACAAATTAAATAAACTTAATCCACCAACCTAGAATTCCATATCCAGCAAAACTGTTCTTCAAAAATGGAAGAGACAATAAAGAATTTCTCAGACAAACAAAAACTGAGGGAATTCATTGTCTATACATCCACCTTGAAAGAAATGTTGAAAAGAAGTTCTTTAGGCAGATGGGAAAATATATAGACCAAAAGCTTGGATCTACATAAAGAAAGGAAGTGCTCTAGAGAAGGAATAAATGAAGAAAAAATAAAATGATTTATTTTTCTTATTCTTAATTGATCTGATCAGTGCCTAGTAACAATGTACTGGATAATTACAGTATATGCATAAGAAAAATGAATAGTAGAAAGAAATTGGGAATACTCTTTAATAAAATATATATCATACATGTGAAGTAGTTAAGTATCATTTGAAGGTAGACTTATATGAATTAAAAATATATACTGTAGGGGCACCTGGGTGGCTCTGTCAGTTAAGCACCCGACTTCAGCTCAGGTCATGATCTCACGGTTCGTGAGCTTGAGCCCCACATTGGGCTCTGTGCTGACAGCTCAGAGCCTGGAGTCTGCTTTGGATTCTGTGTCTCCCTCTCTCTCTGCCCCTTCCCCGCTCTGCTCTGTCTCTGTCTCTCAAAAATAAATAAACATTAAAAATGTATATTGTAAACTAGGGAATCCACTTAAAAATCTTAAAGACATATATTTGACAGGTCTGACAGAGAAAGACAAATCCTATACTATCTCACTTATATGAGGAATACAAAAACCCTGACTTATAGACACAGATTGCTGGTTGCCAGGGGTGGAGGTGGGGCATTGAAGTGGGTGGCAGTGGACAAAAGGTATACATGTCCAGCTATAAGATGAATTAAGTTCTAGGGATGTAATACACAGCATGGTAACTACAGTTTGCAGTCCTGTATGGCATCCTGGAAAGTGACTAAGAGAATTGATTTTAAAAGTTCTCACCCCACACGCAAAAAAAATTTAACTGTATATGGCGATGGACATGAAACTAACCCTTCTGGGGGTAATCATTTTGCAATACATATGTATATCAAACTTATTATGTTATACCCCTTAAGTTTACATAATGTTGCACATCAATTTGTCTCCTTAAAACTGTAAAAAATATATTTTATATCCTAAGGGACTGATTAAGAGAGGAGATAAAATGGAATCATATCCAGTACTCAAAATCAAAGAAGGCAGAAAAAGAAGGCGACGAAAGGAAATGTAAAATATATGAAACAAATAGAAACCAGTTACAAATATGGGAAATATTAATCAACTATATCAACAATCACTTTAAATGTGAATGGCCTAAATACGCAAGTTAAAAGACACAGATACCCAAAGTGACAGAAAATAATATCCAGTCATATTGTGTCTATAAGAAATTAATATTAAATATAAAGCATAAGGTAGGCCAAAAGTAAAAGGATGTAAAGAATAATACCACACTAACCATAATCAAAGGAAGGCTGTTGTGCCTATATTAATTTCAGAGACGCAGACTTTAGAGCAAGGGAAATCATTAGGGATACAGAAAGGCATTACATAATGAAAAAGGAGTCAATTCTCCAAAAAGATGTTAAATGCAACTAAAAACAAAGTGTCAGAATATGTGAAGCAAAATCTGATAGATATGAAAGGAGAAACAGACAGATTCACTATTCTACTTGGAGACTTCAGTACTACTCTGTCGGGAGTTGATAGACCAAGCAGGCAGAAAATCAGTAGGGATACGGGTGACCTGAGCAGCCCTATCAGTCAACTTGATCTCCTTGACATTTATAAAATACTCCATACAACAAGAACACAATATATATTATTCTTGAGTGACATAAAGTATTTATCAAGATAAAAAGAATTCAGAGCCATTAAGCACCCCTTAACAAATTCAGAAGAACAGAAATCATACAAAGTATGTTCACAAGCTGAAATGCAATTAACCTCAAAAGCAATAACAAGATTGCTCCAAATATTTGCAAGTTAAATAACACGCTTCTAAATAATTCATGGATCAAAGAAAAAAGCCCAGCGCCTTACAATATAGATTTTGAGCTAAGTGACAATAAAAGTACAACTTAACAAATATTAGAGAGAGCAGAGAGAAAAACAGAGTAAAATTCAATGAAATTGGGGGCACCTGGGTGGCTCAGTTGGTTAACTGTCCAACTCTTGGTTTCGGCTCCGGTCATGATCTCGAGATTTCTGAGTTCAGGCCCCATGTCAGGCTCTGCCATGACAGTGCAGAGCCTACCTGGGATTCTCTCTGTCCCTCTCTCTCTGCCTGTTCCTGGTGTGCACTCTCTCTCTCTCTTCTCTTCTCTTTCCCTCCCTCTCTCTCTCTCTTCTCTCTCTCACTCTCTCAAAATAAATAAACATTTTAAAAAATCAATGAAATTGAAACAGGAATACAATAAAGAAAATCAATGAAACACAAAGCTGGTTCTTTGGAAAGATCAATGAAAGTGAGAAGCTTCTAGTCAGACTAACCAAGGAAAAAGAAGACAGAATTATCAGTATCAGACATGCAACAGGGATCATCACTACTCAAAGCTGTCCTTCAGAAATGAAGAAGCAATGAAGACTTTCACAAACAGAAGCTGAGGGCGTTCACCACTAGATCTGCCTTACAAGAAATGTGAAACAGAGTTCTTCAAGTTGAAATGACAAGATCATATAAATAGAAAACCCTCAGCAACGAAAAATTACTAGTAATAATAAACAAATTCAGTAAAGTTTTGGGTTACAACATCAACATACAAAAATCAGTGGTGTTTCTATGCATAAACAATGAACAATTGAAAATGGAAACTAAGAATACAATCCCATTCACAATAGCAAGAAAAAGAATAAAATATTTAACAATAAACAGAACCAATGAGGTGAAATACTTACACACTGAACATTATAAAACATCAATTAAAGAAATTAAAGAACACAGATAAGGGGGAAGACTCCTGTGTTCATGGATTTTAAGTAATATTGTTAAGATGTCCACCCAAAGTGGTCTACAAATCCAATGCAATCCCTATCACAATTCCAATAGCATTCTTTGTAGAAAGAGAAAAATCAGTCCTAAAATTCTCTATGGAAACACAGAAGACCATGAATAGCCAAAGCAAGCATAAGAAAGAACGAAGCTGGAGGCATTATACTCCTTGATTTCAAAATATAATAGAAAGCTGCAGTAATCAAATAATATGGTATTGGCATAAAAACAGCCCTACAGACCCATGACACAGAATAACAAGATCAGAAATTGATCCACACATCTGTAGTCAAGTGATCTTGGCCAAGAGGGCCAAGAGTCCACATGGGGAAAGGATCATGCCTTCAATAAATGATTGGGAAAACTGGGTATACCCATGCAGAGTACTGACATTGGACCTCTGTCTCCCACAACACATTAACATCAACTCCAAATGGATTAAAGACTTAAATGGAAGATCTGAAACTTTAAAACTACTAGGAAAAAAGATAGACATTGGTCTTAGGATCAAGGATAGGACACCAAAAGCACAGACAACAAAAGCAACCACACACAAGTGGGGTTGCATCAAACTGGAGAGCCTCTGCATGGCAAAGGAAACCATCAACAGACTGAAAAGGCAGCGTACTGAATGGGAGAAAATACTTGCAAATCATATCTGATTAGGGTTCATATCCAAAATATATAAGGAACTCGACCAACTCAAAAGCAAAAATTACATAACCTGAATTTTAAAAAATGAGATAAGGACTGGAATAGACATTTCTTCAAAGACATACAAATGGCCAACAGCTATATGAAAAGGTGCTCTGAACCACTCGTCATCAGGGAAATGTAAATCAAAGCCACAGTGAGATATCACCTTTCACCTGTGGGGATGGCTAGTATCAAAAAGACAAAATAACAAGGGTTGGCGAGGATCTGAAGAAAAGAGTATCTTTTGTGCTTTGTCAGTGGGAATGTAAACTGGCGCAACTATCATGGAAGACAGCATGAACATTTTTCAAAAAATTAAAAATAGAACTCCCGGGGCACCTGGGTGGCTCAGTTGGTTGTGTCCAACTTTGGCTCAGGTCATGATCTCGCAGTTAGTGAGTTCAAGCCCCGTGTCAGGCTCTCTGCTGTCAGCTCACAGCCTGCTTTGTGCTTTGGATCGTTTGTCCTCTTCTCTCTGCCTCTCTCTCCTTCTCTCTCTCAAAAATAAATAAACATTTTTAAAAAATAGAACTCCCATATGAGCCAGCAATCCCACTTCTGGGTATGTATCTGAAGGAAAATGAAATCAGTATCTGAAAGAGCTACCTACACTCCATGGTCATTGCAGCATTGTAGCATCATTTGCAAAAGTCACAATAAGGAAATAACCTAGTGTCAATTAATGGATGGATGGATAAACAAAATGTGAAATATATATAAAAATGTGAGATATATATGAAAATGCAATATATATTAATATACTATATATAATAGGTTATAGTATATGGTATATATACTATAATATATAATATATGGACTACATATGAAAGTACTATATATTATACTCTATTATACTATATAGTGATATACTTTATATATTACATATACTATGATATATGTTATATATTATATATACTATATATTATTATATACAGTGTGTGTTATAGTATATATATGTAATAGTATATAGTGTATGTATATATACTATATACTATAATCTCTAATAGTACATTTTAATAATATATAATAGCATATACCATTAATTAGTATATATTCCATTGTGTCATGGTGATATTATTCAGCTTTTAGAAAGAAGTAAATGTTATTTGTGACAGTATTGATGAACCTGGAGGCCATAATTCTAAGTGTAATAAGTCAGACAGAAAAGGATGCATAATCTCAATTATATATGGAATCTAGAAAAGTCGAATTCATAAAAGCAGAGTGGCATGGTGGTTACCAGGGGCTGAGGTGTGCGAGAAATGGGTATAAAGGTTCAGTTATGTGCAATGAAGAAGTTCTGGAGATCTACTACACACCATAGTGACTGTAGTTGACCATAATCTACGATATACTTAAAATTTGCTAAGGGAGTTGACCTTATGTGTTCTGAACACATGCACACATACACACACACACACACACACACACACACACACACACACACACATACAGGGTGGTAACTATGTGTGGTAATGGATATGTTAATTAGCTCAATCATCATAATCATTTAGCAATATATATCAAAACATAATATTAGATACCTTAACTGCATACAACTTTTATTGGTCAAGGGCAGTTCAATAAAGCTGGAAAAAAATAAATTTCATAAAAAGACACTACCCTTTTTCTCAATGACACTAAAATCTTTTCATGATCTGTCTCTGGGAAATTGCAAAAAGCAGAGGATAATAAAGGCATTAGGAATTTTTTTTTAACATCCCATTCACAACAGCATGAAAATCCAAAGGTCACCTAAGAAAAGGCTTCACAAAAATGTTCAAGACTTTTATGGAGACAGCTGTAAAATGTTCCTGACAGACTCAGAATACTGGAAACACGTTAACTGTCCTTAAATTATTTACAGATTCATTGCCTCACCTGTCTGTGCCAAGACTACAAGCTTGGGGTGCTGCGTTCCACTCTTGGTTCAAAGCAGAGGGGCTTCCGTGCACAGGAGGAGGCCAACTCAGGGCTGGAAGTCCAGGTAGTGACCCTGAGGGCGAACTAAGAGCTCCCACCACGGAAGAGATAGGTCCCCACGCCCATCCTACCCCAGCTGTTAGCCTTGAGAGACCCTGGGGACATGATGACCAGATGTAGCCAACCGCCATTTCTACTAGAATGGGGTACGTTTTTCAGGGAGGTAAGAGCTTTGATCTGAGGGGACAGGACTCAGGTGAGCAGAGGGAGGAACCCCAGAAACACCTATCACTTGCCGCTCACATCATCTGCATTGGCGTGGTGGGCATCTCAGGGAAATGGGGGCCTTATGAAGGCAGGGGGTACATGCCCTATCAGGAAGAAATATAAATACCTGTGGAGGACTGCGTGCAAAGTCCCAACCCATAAGCCTGCCATTACTGTGAGCTCTGACTCCACTCAGGCCTCTCACG